>NW_022145576.1:817500-827500 GCF_000002235.5 Strongylocentrotus purpuratus | reverse complement strand
TCTTTCTCCCTTTCTTTCTATGTATCCTTCTTATATGCCTATCTCTATCTCTTCATGTGCCCAATGAAAGATATTTTTTAGCTGTGTGGCTATCTATCTTCAGATCTATTTTTCTATAATACTTGTCTACTTCGGTATAGCGATTTTCTATATTCTGTATTAATAACATTAACTCAATATTCATTTCCACCCTTTTCCCCTCTTTCAATTATCCTCCCCTTAAATTATCTGTGCTTTTTTCTCCTCTCTTTTTAGGCCACTGCATCGAACCTGTTTCTCACTCAATGTTTTGTAAAATAGCAACTGTGACAGAAGATGATATCCCCCGTAATCTGCGAAACTGCTTTCACATTCTTCAACAATCATTGTAAAATGGGAAAGTGCAATCAATATTAAAGCTTGTGCAATGTACGTCAAATGAGCAGGGTTAAATGCCAGTGTGAACGAGGCATTGGCATTCCTTTAATAGAAGAAATGAAGAAAATAGGACTCTTCATGCTCTCAGCACTTTCTGGCCTCTGTTTTCATTTGCCCCCTAACGCTGGACGATTTCCCTTATTTTATCAAGAGCACAAGGCCGAACCTGCCTTGGTGCGCTCCTGACCCAACTCCCAGGCATCCGCAGTTCCGCTCCCGACACTGCTACCTGGTGGCGTAGCTAAGGGGGGCATGTGGCACGTACCCCCTTTTTTAATTGAAAAGAGAGAGATAGATAAAGAGAGCGAGAGAGAGATATAGAGAGAGAGAAAGATAGGGAGAGAGAGAGAGGGGAGTAGAGGATGTAGGGGGAAGGCAACGAGAAAGAGAGATAGAGAGAGAGACAGAGAGAGAGAGAGAGACAGAGAAAGAGACAGAGAGAGAAGGATGGAGGGAGTGGGGACAAATAAAAGGGAAGACGATACTACCCCTATCCCTCATTCTACGGTCTTGTTCTCTGGCAATGCACCCCTTAATATTTCCTGCACCCCCTTCCCCACGAAACCAGTGCCCTTCTCAAATACGGGACCCTTGCTACGCCACTGCCCCCCCCCCAACTAACCAGCTCACCGTCTGAATGATAAAATACTGGCTTTCATTTTGCCTGGAGTAAAATGAAAGAAGAACAAGTGAACTAGCCTCCCCTTTGGGTGATGATACGTATCGATTTCATGCCGAGATTCTCTTTAATTTGGAACCTGAACATGAACATGTAACAATCATTTTCATTTTCATTTTTTCATTTATTTATTTCACTCTTTTTTAAAAACATCAAAAGTATATACATGTTTGTTCATTATCAACATGAGATAAAGGGAAGTGGGGAATCATGAAAGCCAGAATTGGCTTGATGAGAATGATGCAATACTGTTCCTTTGTACAATTCGGGAAAAAGTCTTTCATGTTAAAACACGATACGTAATTATGTCGATAGTGGAAAGCTAGTATTGATTTTCCATAAGATCAGTAAGAATATTATTCCTAGTGTGGCGCTAAACGTCATGAATACATACCTTAAAACATAATCTTCCATATTTTAAAACCTAAAAGACACCAATGTTTATCAATAACTCCATTTTCACCCTTCTTTTTTTAACACTGACTTCCAAAATTTAAATAGTGACTTTAAAAGCTTTTACAATATCTATATTACCTGGCAGGAATTTATTCCTTGAAATGCTAGAGCGCCGAAATGGCCGCCTTGCTAAAGCCAGGGTAATAATCGGGGCAGCGCCAGGAGCGTCACGACGTGGCGGACATGACTTGTGCGCTATATAAGAAGCTATTATTATTATTATTAAATATTTTCCATTACTACATATTATACTATAGATATATAACAACATTCATATACGTCATTATCTGTAAAAAAAAATTAAAAAAAAAAAAAATTGAAAAAGCAGTGCAAATAATTTCTCATACGTTGAAAAACCTCGAGACAAAAATAACAAATTGAGATGCCATGCCAGCGATCTGACAAATAAAGCGGCTTATGAAATTAAGATTCCTGTCATTTTTCCCCCAGAAGAAACACGATTTTTGTTCTACTTTAATATCAAACGCGAAGGTCTGTAAACAAGTACGAGCTACATTTGTCATAATGTCAAATGTATCATATCTTTTGTAGCATCTCCGTGAAAGAGAGAGAGAGAGAGAGAGAGAGAGAGAGGGGGAGACAGAGAGACAGAGAGAGACATACAGAGAGACAGAGACAATAGACACACCCACACAATCCGTAGAGTCCCCAGGCGGTGTTATAGTTATGTCATATATGATAGAATACCGCGCCCTAGAATAATATCGCCCTAGAAATTGGCCCTTTCCTTTTCTGTGCTGATTATTTATAAAAGCAACACTCGATTTCATTAAATCTGGGCATGATATTTTCATAGCACCATAAACTGTAGCTAATGAAACTCCATTAACATGACGTGACCTTTTCGAGAAACTGTAGGAAAATGTTCCAGTTATCTATGTTTTTTGTATTTGAAACATTCAGCATTGATAGTTTCAACTTTTAAATCAAGATGTTTTTCATCCGTTTATAAATATTATAAAAGTCGAATAGTATTATATCCATGTTATACGTTTAGATTAAAATCAATTGAAAGCATCTTTCATCATTGCTTTTGCTTATGATTTTACTAAATATATCTTGGTATATATTGGTATAATATAATTTGATTTGATTTGATTTGATTTATTTTCCACACAAATATCCACAAATTAAATGACATATATAAACCATACAGTAATACAATATATAATAGAACAAATGAATAATACAAGTAACGAAATACTGACAAGTATGTTCGTAATCAAATAAGTTTACAGAGTACATTTAAGTTTGAGAATTAGACAAAATATTTTATATTGCTTGATTTAACTGAGAGGGGAAAAAAGGGGAATCTCAGAAAAGCTAGGCTTGTTGAGCGAGATTCCCAGTATCAATTAAATAATGGACCATCCAACAACGTATAATAGAATATATAATGGTATATATTGGTATATATTGGTATATATTGGTACTGAAGATGATTGACTGCAGTTGCTTAGTGTGGATCCAGTAATTGAAGGGGTACCGGCATTGTGGTGGAGAGGGGGTAAAGGGGGCGACCCCGATTTTTCTAGTTGGATGAAGTGCGAAAGGATGCGGATTTATTGGCAGGTGTGGTGAGACAGTCCTATCATCTTCTTCTCTGTTTCCCTTACCCATATTTTCTCTCTCTCTCTCTCTCTCTCTATCTCTCTCTCTTGCTCTCACTCTCTCTTTCTCTCTCTCTCTTTCTCTCTCTCTCTCTTTCTATCTATATATATTTTCCCCTCTCTCTTTCTATCTCTCTCATATCTCTCAATCTCATTTTTTCGTTATTCAATTGGGAGCACGGGGCGTAGATCCCCACCCCTTTTAATGCATCTCAATCAAAGTGGATGAGCAAGAAATTACTTTTTTACCAATCAATTTCATTTTCCCTGAGTAAAGTCTAGAAACCGGTCTACCAAACAGACTATTCTCGAAATTGTCGGTCTCGAGAACTTTTTTTGTATTGTAGGCATCGAGTTTCTTAAACCTTGTGAGATATTAGGTCACAGAGACCGAAATGTCACTAGTAGAAAACCTCTCGCTCTGACTCCTGGTCAACTCTTCGTAGATGTGACCCTGCCGACTATCAATTTGTTTAAAGGTTCACGAGACCGAATCCTTTGTCTTTGTAAATCTTCGATCTCGTCGAGCCTCGGTCTCATAAACCTTCCAAAACATTTTGTTTTGTAAGCATTCTGTCTTCTGGACCTTGGGTCAGATTACTTGGAAGTACCATGCAGTGGAACTCTACAGTAGACTTCATATCTTCTTTAGATGTCTCCCATTGTGGAAATGGCTCCAGAATCTCCTGTTTTGTGAGCATTCTGTCTTTTAAACCTCGGGTCAAATTTTCCGGAAGTGCCCTAGAAATGGAGCTCTACAATAAACTTCACATCTTCCCTAGATGTCTCCAATTGTGGAAATGGCTCCAAAAAAAAAAAAACTTTAAAAGTTCCGCAAACCTTGGTTCAATTTGGAAGTCCTCCTGAAAGGAACTCGAAAATAGACTCACATCTTCTTTAAAGCCCCCACTGCACTACTTATAGCTACTTGCGCCCTCTATATAGCAAACAATGCCTAAGCGGTAACCGTTGGTACCCCATGGTCCCCTTTTTCGTATGTTGATTGATAGTTGATTTAATGACATAACTACATGTCGGTGACCATGCAGGGAGGTCTAATCCCTCCTGGCCAAACTAGTGCATAACTTCTTTATTGAAAAGACTGGAAAAAACTGGGCTTTGCGAACATTCTATTCTGCGAACCTTGGATCGCAGTAGAGTTCCCATCTTCTTTAGATGACTCCAAGATAATGGAGATGGCTGAAGCGTACATCCTACAGAGGTACTGACATGAACCTATTTCTGCTACAATATCTCTATCCGTGTTGTACACTGCACTGCGCTGTAAAGATAAATCTATCTACACAAGATCATCGTTAGAGCATAAAGGGCGTTAAATCAGTAAAAACCAGGGCTGGTTCAGTGATGTTATGCATGCTTTAAATCAAACCGTCAGATCTCCTAACATTATAATGATAACGAAGCAATAATTCATATAAAACTAATTGCATGATAACATTCGTCTAGTGAATGGTATTATACAATTCAGATATTGCTCTTTAGCCAATGTGAGGTTAGCTGCGAAGAAAGTTCATTCCTAATATGATTTCATAAACCTTTTTTTGCAATGTATATCGAATCCGAAGGCTAACTGGTAGATCTGTTATCTGATATCAAAGGAAACACACGCTTCGTACTGTTTATCCTTCAAAATGTGCACTATTTGCGAATATTTACACCAGAACATCACGTTTCCATCCCGGGTAAAAGAAGATAAAGAAGAGGATGAAGAAGGAACAGAAAATGACCGTCCCACCGAAATTTTCCCCACAGAATTTCCCGCAAATTAAGTACATCCACCTCCCCTCGTGTAGACCTACGGCTCACGTTTCAACAAACTCGCAGATTCACACAAAACTAGACCTTTATACGTTACACACGGGTGCCTCGGTTTGACATTTTCCCCCACCAAATCATTTTCTTCTCATTCTCTTCTCCAAACTCTCTCTGTCTCTCTCTCTCTCTCTCTCTCTCTCTCGCTCTCTCTCTCTCTCTCTCTTTCTCTCTCTCTATATCTCTCTCTCCCTCTATCTCTCTCCCTCCCCCCTCTCTCTCTCTCTCCCTCCCTCTCTCCCTCCCGCTCTCTCTCCCCCTCTCTCTCTATCTGCCTCTCCCTTTCTCTCTCTCCCTCCCTCCCCATCTCTCTCTCTCTCACTCACCATCTCTTCCTCCCTCTCTCCCCCCTCATCTTTCTCTCTCTTCCTCACTTGTTTCTCTGACTAGCCTGCCAGTAGCTATTTTGCTTGCCTGCTCACACGCGCTGCTCAGACAGAGCGTCTCCGGGAGTTTGAAGAGTAGGTGCCAGCCTGCTCTGTTGATGCAACTAAAGACCCCCTTTATATCACACGCCATTCAATTGGAACATTCTGTGGTGTGGGGTTAGCCATGTGTATATACATGTACATATAGCCAGGAAGGTATTTAATGTAGGATGGGGTTACATTGTGAAGCGATATGAACACATTATATTCATATAGAATGGTAGATATTTAGTGGATAAATTAAGCATGAATGCGCGGAAGAAATACTTACGGAGTGCAGGTGTAAAGGTGTTAACAATAACAAATGATGATGGCGTGGACAAACGAGAATTCAGCATGAAAATGATTTCAAACGATGCGAAAAGTATTTTGAATTGCATTTGTTTATAAAAAAAAATAGCCAATATAATAACTGTGAAGCTGCATGAGATTGTATTCTCAAAAGAAAAAAATGTGAAGACTATTAAAAGCCAATTTAGTTTTCTCTTATTTCTTTACGTTGAAAACAAGTAATTCAGAGGCTTTACTGCAAAACATTTTTTCTCTATCTCTCTCTCTCACTCCATTTTTTTTTCTCTCTCTCTATATATATATATATATCTCTTCCTCTCACTCTATCTGTCTGTCTGTCTCTCTGTCTCTCTTTCTCTCTATACCTCTCAATCTCTATATCTATATGTCTCTCGCTCCATCTCTCTTTATGTGTCTGTCTACCTTTCCCTCTATCCATCTCCCCCCCCCCCTCTCTCTCTCTCTCTCTCTCTCTCTGGTTCTAGTGTAGTTTATGGGGTTCAGAAAAAAAAAGTGACGATGGGATATACCAGGAAACTTTACCAGAGCTTGACTGTTTTATGGAAAATCCAGATTCATGACAAAATACCTGATTTTTTCACCATGAAAGCTAAAAAGGCGTAGTGCCATGCATGGTTTCATGGAGTATCTGCTCACATCAAAGTATAAAGAATATGAATTTACCCCCCCCCCCCCCACCACCTCACTCCCAAGCGTTGGTCCTCTCAAGCGTGTTACAAACAGCACGTGCACAAAACGAGATACACTATCGTCCTTAAAGATAAGTTATACAACCGACTTCAATAAATGTCCTTTTCCAGGGCGCTAATAAAACTACACTTCTTTCATAAATTACCGCTTCTTCTACGACTACCACGGGCCCCCTGCGAGAACGTGTTTAACGATTTCCTTTACACGGAGCTGAAGTACACGTAATTGGCGGGGATTTACTGCAATGTCTTTTTCGTTGAGAATCGGGAGGAGAGACGCTCAAAGAGTGCATTAAAAAGTCACATAAAAATCTCGTCGCAGGGTTGTTACATAAACTACTAAACGTGCGGCTAATGCATTGGGAAAGCTCTTGATTTTATTGGTCAGGTAAAAAGTAAAGGGAGTGATAGGATATTAAGTGTTTTCTCGCAACCGATCTATTTATTAGTTAGAAGTCATGATCCTCCTTAAGTTCGATCCTCAATAATTCATTGACAATTGAATGAGGGAACATTTGTCATAATTTGTTAGTACATCTATGAAATTTAATAATTTCAAATCTTTTTCCTGACTTAATATGGAATTCGATATTGCGAATTTCCCTCAATTACAATTGTGACCTATCTTATCGTGCTGACTGTAATTGTTTAGATGAATGACTGACACATTTATAGAATTGAAAATCAATGAAAGCAATTGAAGACTCCCCCCTCTTTATTTCCCCTTCTTCGATCGCTACATACATTCATAAATATGCACACGCATACGACTTGAATGGACCCTGTGGCTGCAGTACTCCCCCCACCAAAGTTTACTTGTACAGAAATCAGGGCAACTACCATCGCATATTTTGGCAGCTAGTTTTGTTTGTATTTCATCTAGTATATTTATATGATGCACTTACATTGTCACAAAAATAAAGTGTCAAATATTTGAAATGGAAAAACTTGATATACGAGCAAGAGAAGTCAGCGCCCCAATGACCCCCCCCCCCCCCCTATATTCGGATAGTCAAAATGTGTTGGGTTACTTTGTGAACACCGCACTTTGGATCAGCATAAATTTGTAATCGGTATAATTATGATGATTCGTAGAATGTCAGCTAATTAATCGTAACCATTCTTCAGTGGCGTGAAGGTTAAGGCGTGAATATGGCATTTGCGCTCTTTGTTCTTTGTTATGCTTACCTACTGGAGAAAGCGAACAAAGTCTTTCGGCAGGAGAGCCAAATGAAGTTGGAATCCTAAGAACCTTAAAACATTTACTCCTTAAAAGCACTGTTTAACAATGTTTCCAGTGTTACACATCTGAGATGCATGGCCCTACGTGTTATCAATGTATGTGATTTGGTGTAATATTGAAGCCCTAACAGAATTGCGCTTCAAAATGATAAAGTGCCTCAAAATAGTAAAAAATCTTTGAGTGACCGGTTTTACCATACTCCTTTTCCCAGTAGACTGTTGTGACGTTTTTTGAAATTTCGATTTCCAATCATAAATGTCTTGATAATCAGACAGGCGATCGATCGGCTTGTAAAAATCATGGGGGTCCTGACTGACCTAAAGGTTTATAATTATGATTGCAGCATGAGCTAAAGCCAGGATGATTTTGTTTTGAATCTGAGGCAAAGATACCCTATCCTGTATTAAAGATCAATCCGATAGAATAACAATAATAGAAGAAGAGATATCTAGTCACCATGTTTACCGAATGACTTTAACTTGATGAAACTTAATATATATATGAGAATTGCCAAAAGAAAATGAATTACTCTATATAAACGTGAATGAATTTAGGCCTTTTTAAAGTAAAATGTTTACTAATATTTGTCGAATAGGTCCCCGAATATGTTTTAAATGATGTTACCAGAGACGTAATGTTGATACTCATACGCTCTGTATGTGTTCAGAAGGGTATTCTTCAAGAGTTTGTCTGAACACGAACTGACAGAATCAGTCACTTGAGATTTAGACCATCGTGTCACGTGCTCCAGTAATTCTACTACGTCAGGAACTTCCCAAGAACAGCAGCTGACATAACTGCATACAGTGGCGTATGCAATGGGGGCGTCTGTAGCAACGGGGGCACGTGCTCCCCCTCCCGGGTCAAAAGGGAAACAAATGGGGGAGGGGGAGGAAATAAGCATGGGCTAACGGCCTTTTTTGTTTTTGTTTGTTTTTCTGATTTATTTGTTTCTTTTACTTGTCACAGAACTTTCGGACTTTTGCCGCCCCCCCCCCCCCCCTGTCATGGAACTCTGGATCCGCCACCGGCATGGTATTGCCACCAATTACATGACGCAGTGGAGGAGAGGGAGTTACGCCAAAAATTCGTGTAGGAATTAGGACGTATGTCCTACATATCCATCATTAGCACATATGTGAGGGGTGTGATAAAGATGGGATTTAAAGCTAAAAGGTGAGAGTGGAAGAGAGAGAGAGAGAGAGAGAGAGAGAGAGAGAGAGAGATGGAAGAGAGACATGGGGAAAAGGGTGGAGAGAGACAGACAGAGCGGGAAAGGCGAATGGGGTTGACAAGGGATAAGAATGCAAATGAAGAGAGGAAGAAAGACAGAAAAATAGTATAAAAGAGAAAGAGACAGAGAGAAGAGAGAGAGAGAGAGAGAGAGAGAGAGAGACAGACAGACAGACAGTCGGAGAGAGATGGAGAGGATAGAGAGGGGGAGGGGGGTAAAATAAAGGTGGGGAGATTTAAAGAGAAGGGTAGAGAGGGGTCTGAGAGAAGAGAGAGATGGAGAAAAAAAGGAGTGAAGAGAATTAGGAGAAACATTGAGAAGGGAATGAGGCAGAGAGGGAAAGGAGAGCGAAACTAAACAGAGAAAGACGGAAGATGGGGGAGAGTTGATTATTGTTAGATACAGTTAAGGACAAGAATCGATAAGAGCTTAAACAGTGACGGGTATGGACATTTTCTCTGATACCAGAGCAGGAAACGCTTCCAGTTATCGTCAATATTTCATTGTTTATGGTTGGTTTTACCCTAACCATAGATTTATAATGCACTTGTGACGTTGCCTGTCAATTTTATAGCTCTAAGCATATCAATATTAAGAATTATAAATAAGCACATGGGATTTAAAAAAAAAACTTTCCTGTTATTTACTGAGAATTTTGAGATTTGTTAGCTTACCAAAACAAACTATAAATATGCAGTTGGGTTAAAGATAATAACCTTAATCATTCTACCTGTTGTGGAGACCCTTATGATCTGCTGTTTCGCCCGATAGAAAATATGTACGAAAGACAATTATGGGTGAGCGTTGTATACGACGACGGACAGCGAAAGTAAATTGGCCCCAAGAACTGGGAAAATAAATTGACATTTGCGGCTAATCTCAACAACATCTATGACTTGTTTTCGTAATATAGCACAAAATCTGCCTTCCAAGCAATTCCTTTTGACGTAGATTTGCGATGAATGAGGACTGCTAAAACGGTGGCAGCGCGATTAAAGAGATTAAGTGCCCCTTTATGGTAACATGGGTGATAAAATACAATTCAGGAAAAAATTGTACCTTTTTCTTAAAGGGATCC
>NW_022145576.1:577500-812500 GCF_000002235.5 Strongylocentrotus purpuratus | reverse complement strand
TATATCCACAGCACGAAATGGCATTCATATCTCGCTTTCTATAATATATCGACTGATCTCCCTCAATAGAACATTATCATCAGAATACTGCATTCTGAAAGGGGCACTGACTGACATTTACTGTACAAATTTTATAAATGCGGATGATGCTATGGATTGCACAATGGTCCCTTTCATGCCAGCAATTAGGGGGATAAAATATCGTTTTTGTATAGTGCGGGGCCTATGGCATGTTTTAGTATTTGATAAGACATAACTACGGGTGAACTCAGTGGATGGGGTAATCGAGCGCATACGGGGCTAAGGGCAAGATGTAGGGAGTTTGGAATGCTGTAAAGGAGTCAAGTCGTCACTATTAACGGGGAACTTAGAGAAAGGTCGATTGGTGAAAGTGCACATTACATAGAGAGAAAGAGTGAGAAAGCGTACGGTAGAGATACAGAGAGGGGGACGGAGGGGCGGAGGGGGGGGGGGGAGAGGGAGAGAGAGAGAGAGAGAGAGAGAGAGAGAGAGAGAGAGAGAGAGAACCGTTGCACATAGACAAAGAGAAGATGAAAGGTTTTATAATTTATTTTATTTGTTAATTATTTTTTAAATGTCTTTACGAAGGATGATGAAAACCAATATTGTATATAGATGACGAAAAGTCGAGGATTGAATGCTTTTCCTTTGAAATCATCCCACTTGGTTATGGTTATGTCAGTGATGGGGGTGTATTTGGACAAAGGTAAAACAAAAAATAGTATTATTATTGCCCCCCCCCCTTGAAACCGTCTAGGAATTAATTTTTGTTTTGCGATTGAGCCAGAAATAATCGAACTAACCCATTTCACGATCAAGTTAACATGTTAAATGGAACCTGCAATGATGTTGAAATGACTTGGAATTAAACATAGAGTGAACGAGGGAGAATAAAACGGAGTTTGTAAGAGTGAGAAAGAGGGAAAATGAGTTAAGTACATAGAAAGGTTAAAAGAGACGGAAGAAGATATGTATCATATACGTAAAATAGAGAGAGAGAGAGAGAGAGAGAGAGAGAGAGAGAGAGAGAGAGAGAGAGAGAGAGAAAGAGGGAGAGAAAGAGAGAGAGAGAGTATTTTTCTTGTTGAATTTGGAAATAAAAACTTGAACTTAAACTTGGGAGAGAGAGGGAGGGGCCGCAATGGAAGAAGAAAAGGATCAGAAAGAAGTAGAAATAAAAGAGTGATGAGATGATGATGAAATTACTGGAATTGACGAATATAAAGTGAGCAAGATGGAATTAATTAAAAGAGGAGAGATCAAGAGAACAAAGAATAGGAGAGTAACGGAAATTTGTAGCCTAAAATTGAATAATGATGTTAGAGAGAGGGAGCGAGAAAGGGGAAGAAAGAGGAAAGGAAGGGTGAAAGGACAGAGGAAAGAGAGAGCGATAGACAGAGAGAGAGAGAGGGGATAATTAAGGGATAGAAATAAAGAGATGTATAGAAAGAAGAAGAGAGAGAAGAGAGAGGGACGCACATAAAAAAGGAGATGTATAGAAAGAGGAACAGTAAGAGATAAAGAAAGAGTAGAAGAAAATAAGAAGAAGGGAAAGAGAGAAGAGAGAGTGATATAGAGAGGGGATAACAATTAAGGGAAAAAAATGAAGAGATGTATAGAAAGAGAAAGAGAGAGAGAAGAGAGAGGGACACACACACAAAGGAGAGAGGGAGAGTAAGAGAAAAAGAAAGAGTAGAATAAAAGAAAAAGAAGAGGAAGATATGGAGAGACAGATAGATAGACAGACAGAGAGAGACAGAGAGACAGAGAGAGGAAAAGAACTCGTAATGTGATCAACTGCTATTTGGATTACAGCATCTCGACATGCGGCCGGTCCATGCCTTGGGGACTCCAAAATCTCTCCTATCCCTGATGAAAATGGGGACGTGGCGAGAATGAACTAGGTCAATGCAAGAAATCAAAACCCTATCCTACATAAGCTGTAAAACACAAATTTCTGTTAATGTAATGATGATGGAATGGCTTCCAATTACAGCCTGGCAGAAATTGCGGGGTTTTTTCTTCCCCGATTTCACACGACCACCGATGAATCAAAGGCTTGTATTACCACCATGCTTATGTTACCGGTGTATCAATCTCAATCAGTAATGTCAACAGTGATTACATAAATAATGAAATAAATATATTAATCTTGACTATATAGCTTTGGTTCTTTTCGCACGAGCAATGGCGCTTTTCTAATACACTTCTACGTGAATGTAATGTTAAATAAATTGGATCATGATTAGTATGCATATTTACAGTATACATTAATACATAAAATCACATAAGGTTGCTTAATTTTCACTGACGTGAATTAAGAGGGGAAAAGAATAAAGAGAGAGATAAAGGATAAAGAGAGAGAGAGAGATGAAGAGAAAGAAGGTTGATTGAGAATTAGAGAGCCAAGTAACTTAAGAGAACCAGAGCACTAGAGAGAGAGAGAGAGAGAGAGAGAGAGAGAGACTGACAGACAGAGAGACAGAGAGAGAGATGAAGAGAGAGAGAGAAGCGGGAGGTAGGTAGACATTTTAAGACAAGATTTAAATAAATGTACAGAGAGAGAGGGAAGAGAGCTAGAGAGAGAGGGGGAACGCGGGAGAAAGAGAGAGAGAGCGGGTGAAAGAAAAGGGGAGAGAGAGAGAGAGAGGGAGAGAGGGGAGAGAGAGAGAGAGGAAGAGAGAGAGAAAGAGAGAGACAGAGAGAGACAGAGAGAGAGACAGAGAATTATGAATTATGAAGCCTTTCGCAGGTGAAGACCATACCAAAAACATTAAGCCTACTACAATAAAATAATACGAAATAATAGTGCTTTCTGCTTTCTACCGTAGATATGAAAGTAGTGATTTAAGGAAATATTCCTTTTTTTGGTCGCAAAACATAAAATGCTTGTTTATTTCCATTATAAATGATGAAGTAATATCTGTAGACACTTCGATCAACAAGATGGAAAGATGCTGTGGAGACAAAGGCGTACATGTAGCTACCGGAGGAGAGGGGCGTAACCCCCTCCACCTCTGAATTTCGAAAGTAGAGCGAAAGAAAGACGAGGAATAAAGATATGAGGACAAATAAAGGGGGAATGGAATATGAAAGATTAAAAAAGAAATCACACACCCTTCCCTCCACTTCAACGATTTTTGTTTTAGCCACAGATGCAAGTGCCCCTCCCCCCCCCCCCCCCTCCCTCAGTGTCTAGACCAACGCTATGCAACTGATGTGAGGCGATCGTAATAATGTCTTGTGCAGGAATATATGCATAATGTGCCCATTGTACTTTCCTATGAATCCAAAACATGGGGGGATTCTGGTCTATCAAGGTCAATTTAATGCAAATCAACAAGACCACTGATTATGGGAAGAGTATTGAAGGAGGTCCTATAATCTTCTTTTTGCGTTCCCAACTCTTTCTGTTTGTACTTTCTATTTCCGTTCTCTCCTTCCTTATTTGTTGTCGTAATTCGGTGGGAACATGTCCACACCCCTACACCCCTCCCGCAAATCTACGCCACTACTCCCGGATATATTAATATCATTTAATGCCCCACTGCACTACTTGCGCCCTCTAAACGGCAAACAATGTCTAATCGGTGACTGTTGGTCCCCCACGATCCCCCTTTTATTGTGGTAATTGAGAGCTGATTTGATGAGATAACCACCTGTCAGTGACCTTACAGGGAGGTTTAATTCCTCCTGGCCTAACTAGTAAAGGCGGGCTTTAAGGACAAGTAAATCGTGTCCTTATAACCATTGCCGGAACTCGTAAGCACCTTTAACAATCCCTCACCGGAAGCAAGTACAATGTATCCCTTTTCCCTTGTGTAAGCTTGCATGAGTATGCAGTGTTTCCATGGCAACCCAAGGTCACGTGGTTGGGACGAGTGAACCTTGGCATTTGTTTATGAGTGTAAGTGGTCAATTTGTTTAAGGTAGAGGGGAAGAGCAAACATGGCAGCAAATGGAATTTGACCAACCTTTCGCTAGCAACATGGCACCATGCAATACATGGCAAGCGGGCGATTTCCCGGTATCGTATGAAGAAATGAAAACCAATTCCGCATTTGGATAACGATCAAAATGAGATTAGAATTGTGAAATTTCTTAGAGGAAAAGCTTTTATGAGCAAACGGCGTTGTCATTGAAATAAGAATTATGTAATTAATAACTCTTTCTAGAAAGCACGTTTGTGCCAATCTTCAGTAAATTGAGTAGGAAAAAAGATGTTGTATTATTAGTATGCGGTGTTTTGGTATAATTAATGTTGTTTCGTTTCTTTCATATCTGTATCATCTATGATTTTACTATAACCTTAGATAGTTGAATGCTGGAATAACATGTAATTGTTATAAGAATTATGAAGCAATAACTGTATCAAAAAGGTACTTGCGTCTTAGTGCTTTTTTGTGTTTAGTATTGATAAAAGATGAGAAATTATTCGTACGTGTAGTTTTGCTAAATAGAACTTGCCTGGTTTGGTTGTATAATCATCTTTTATAATAATCAATATGGCGTTTATTATTCATTTTAAAAAAAATGCATGATTTTATTTCGAATAGGAAATTGGATAGTTAGTTAAGTTTATAGCTTAACAGTATACCGTTCAATGTAATAAAAAATTCATTTCACCGGAAATGAGGACCTTGAAAACTACGGAAGACTTGGCCTAATTAAAAAAAAATTAAAAGAGTTATTTGGGAGAAGTATTCATTTGCCTGTATTTCTACCACGGTTATTTTATAGCCAAAGGCATCGTTTTAAATACAAACTTTTTCGTCGTTCCCTTTTAAATATAAAAGTTCATACGCCTCACAGATGGCAATATTTGCAAAGAAAAAGTGATGAACTATTTTCAAGTTCTGTGTTACCCTTAAAAATACTCGACCTCCTTTCGAAATAATTTGCCCGAGGGTCCACTTCAACAAAATTTAGGATCGAGATTTTTACTTGTCGTTCGAATCATGTAATCACAACTGCTGTCTAACCACTCCTCTCTCTCTCTCTCTCTCTCTCTCTCTCTCTCTATCTATCTTCTTATCAATCTTACTCTCTTTCCCCTTCTCTCTCTCTCTTTCTCTCTCTCACACTCTCTCTCTCTCTCTTCTAATTTAATATAAATTAGCTCATTGTTTTCTTCATTCTCTTTCGTTCTGTTTCCTTTTGATCAATTTCTTTCTAATTAAACTTTCCAAATAACCATCTATACAACTGCAAGTTTTTTTCTCTCTCTCTTTCTCTCTCTTTCTCTCTCTCTCTCTCTCTCTACCCTTTCTCTTGCTCTCTCTCCCTCCCCTTTCTCTCTTTAGCACCCTCAGCCATGTTTTATTTACTTCCCCTTGCTTACCTTTCTCCTCTTCTTTACTTCTTTGACTCTCATTCAACTTCCTTTTACCCATCAATACATCTGTCAAGCTCTCTCACTCCCCCCCCCCCCCTCTCTCTCTCTCTCTCTCTCTCTCTCTCTCTCTCTCTCTCTCTCTCTCTCTCTCTTCTATTTCTCTCCATCTCCTCTCTCTTTCTTTCTTTCTCTCTTCCTCTCCACTTCTCTCTCTCTCTCTCTCTCTCTTTCTCTCTCTCTTCCTTCCCTGTCCTTGGAGGAAATTAAAAAGTACATCTCAAGATATTACAAACTGCAATTGAGGGGAAAAACATTGTTTGTGGTTTGTGGATGGTTCTGTTTAAATAACAGAAACTTGGAGTGCACGAATCCCACAGCGATCGTGTAAATCACCACACGATATTAGCACACACTACAAGCATAGCGACGCCACATGAGTGATCGTGCACTCAGTATTAACACCGTTAAACAGATAATATTCCCCGGCATGGTATAGCCCGACTTTTCCATGTATAGGTCGATTAAAAGTGGCAAACAAACTTCTACACGAGGGAATTGACCAGTAATTTGTGATTTAAGGTCCGATTCGATATCATATCATATATCATGTACCCAGGGGTACGCCTCCCATCCCTCCTCCCCTCCTCCTTTTCATGTGAAGAGCATTTTTGATTTTGTATTATTGTGAATTTGTAATAGTTATAAAACTGATATAATATCCATAATGCAACAGTGGGTGTCACAAGAAGAGGTTTCGAAGATTCTGCACGCTCGCTTCGGTTGAGCGTAACATTTCGAGACAGTGGGTTAGTATGCAGGCATGAGACGTCACCCCCTATGTTATGATTATGATTGGTGTGTCTTGACCATGATAAACCTGCTGGACATCGTTCCAAGTCTGTATTATATAACACGATTTGATACACAGCATTCCTCACATGATAAAATACAATAATGAAAACAAATGTAACATTGTTTAGTTTTGTACTTATTACCACTATATTCATCATCGGCTGGTGGGAAAAGAGCAAATGCATGGTGTACACAATATCCGTCAGTTAGTCAGTAAAGGTTAAACATTAGGCATCCGTAGTTATTAACAAAAGTAAGTTCTTCCTTTCTCCCCTTCCATCTGCTTTTCTTCGGCTACATTTTCATGCAGATTTTATTTTGAAGATGCACTTTTTTTCGGATGCGATGGCAGGCGTTGTTTGAGAGATGGAGAGAAATAGGACCGACTGGCCGGTGGTGTTTGGAAGACGATCGGCTACACAAGGCGGACAGAAGTCAGACAGATTTGTCTCGAATCTCTATTCGATGACACGTAGCGTAAGACAATACGGCCTGATACAAAGACAGAGTGAGCGATTCTTAACACATCAACTTTTTTCTTCTTTCTTGGCATGCCAGGCAGAGTGTTAGGAGGGGGCGGGAGAGCAGGGACAGAGTGGTGATGTCCTACGAAGGGGGTGTAGAGGCATGGGGACACTTAAATAGTCTATGGTTAAACCATAGACTGGTGGTAGGTCTATGGTTAAACCAGGGACTTGGAAGACGATTAGGTGCAAATGAAGTGGACATGGGTGGATTCGAACTACGGAGCATCTAAAAACAACTAGACAATAGTTCTTAGAGATTTCGCGTTATTTCCTAATTTCCTCTACGAGGTGAGGCACAATGGCTTATTGGTAGAGCAATGGGTTCGTAACCGGGAGGTTCATGATTCAGAGCCAAGTCAATGCGCTCGTAGCCCTTGGTAAGGCTTTAATCCTCATTACCAAGTCCCTCGGAGAGGTCTTAAAGCCGTCGGTATTCTGGTTTCTTACTTACAAGCATAATACTTGCTCCCTCAGCAGTCATGTCAAGCAATCGTCAAAGATCTTCGAAGCTTATAATTACTGGAAGTCATAGAGTAAACTGAGATCTCCCTGAAGTTAGATTTGTTTTGTTGTTGTTGTTGTTTGATGCAAATTGTTGGCGTTTAGTCAAATTTGACTATTTACGCCTCGTCTGGTTCGTTAGTTAAATCAGTCGAGGTAGCGAGTCATAATTGGTTAGAGATCGCCCACCTGCTATTTACCAAGATGTAGTACAAGATACCTCGAGCCGTATAAGATGTTGCGAATTTGAATTTGAAGGCATCTTGATTTATCGTATGGTGATGCTATTAATATAAATGCTTATACATTTCATTATCCAATGTCATAAAGAGCATGGATTATCAACCATATCGTAATCAACTTTCAAGTCAGGTTCAATTACATGTTTGCGTTCTTAGGTCAAAAGATTAAGAAATATCGCGTGATATAGACAGGCAATCTTCACATCATCAATACTCTTTATACTCCTAATAATGTTGCGTGTATGTATGTTGTGCTTTGGGAAGATGGGGAACCTCCAAGATATGGATCATACATGCATGACTTCAGCTATACCTCTTCAGCATCTCTTCTTCAATCCTCACGCATGTTTTTCTTTTTTTTTTCCCCGCGATCTTTCGCCAACTTGCAATCACAGTGTGGGGTTTCACGTCCCCTGATTCCTCCATTAAATCCCTTCTTGCCGCCAAAAGGAGAGAAAAAAGGGCGAGTGAGAAACAAAAAACCGTTTGCAGGGGAACTTAGTCGCTGTCCTGACGTCCTATCGTCTGTAGTAGCCTTACACGGCCTCTCTCTTGGCGCCAGCCTGATGCCGACTTGCATGGTAAGAACCACAGATTGACTATATACTCCAATCCATACATACACATATACATCCTTACAGTCTGCGCGTTGAAAGGTGCCAACTCGATTCTCACAGGCATCCATACCGTTTTCACTTTTACTCTAGTCTTACTTTAAAGCACTTTTGCATAAGAAATATATCATAAAATGCAAAGTTAAAATAAGAATCAAAAGACTCAATGATTAGAAGAAGAATTACTTTGCATTAACAAGTTTGATAGCATTAATCTCGTGAATGTTAATCCTCATTTGAAACCATTGTTACGAGTAAAATGCAAACAAATGAAAGTTTAGTCAAACACAAGTTGACAACATTTAAATACTCGATAAAACAAGAGAAGTGTGTGCTTTTGAAAAGTTAAAATCAGTAAGGCCGTGAATCTATCAATATCTCATTTAAAGCATTTATATCAGCAAAATTATATTTAATCAAACAAACCAAACGTTTGCAATAACAAAACAACAAAAGGTGGCAAATATCAAATTAAAAAAAAGCATTTGTATTAACTGGTTTGATAACTTTGAAGATTTGCTGTTTACCTTTTGAAACCTGATTCATAAAGGCTCACAATCATCGCGTTCCTTTGAAATCCCAAGAAATATTTGGTTTAGGACAAAATAATTCGACTGCTGAAATTACTAACTATAGATAGATGTCGAAGTAGAAACTTGTAGATCTTGGTCTATTTGGGAAGGAGTTGCATTTGAATTTCATAGTTTATTTCATTATTTTGTTGTATTGATTATTGAGGAAGTAGGGCTCATGCCCCCTCCTCTCAAAAAGCGAAAAATGGAGAAAGACAGGAAAGAAGGAGGGAGGGGAAAGGAAAAGGTAAAAGGTAAGAAGACAAGACAAGAAGACGAAAATAGCCCTCCTCTAACATCCTATTAAGTGACCTTTTAAATCGCGTTTCATTAAACTAGTAGAATCTGTGCCCCCTCCCCCAAGATAGAAGTGCCCCTTCATGGCAGAACGCTACGCCACTGATGGATGTTATATCAGCACTCACCATGTATACAATTCTACCTATAAACATTATGCAAGTCGATGATATACGAGAGTCTATGCCCCACTTTACACTCAGGCAATATATCCGCGCCCGGGGATAAACAACCTAAGCTTTACATAGGCAATATATGAAAAGGTTTGCCGGTAAATAAACAACCTCAAAATGTATCGATTTCGGGTAGGATATCGGTTGCACTATCGGCACTAGACGCCTCGTGTCAGCAAGTCTTATTTTGGCGTCTTCGTGACTTGTGGTCAGTTTGGTGAAACCGATGCCGTCTTGACCTAGCAAGGCCGTGTAGCTAGCGGAATGGGACTTCACACAGTACTCCCCAAAGGCGGTGTTCACAAAACGGTATTTAGTGTGACGTTCCAACGGTTTGAATTAAATTCGAATTTTGAATTAATTAATTTCTCCAAGAATTTCTCAATTTAAGAAAATAATTTTACAGGCAACTAAACAAAGCAGAATTTTGATAACGAAAGAACTGAACCTAATCGTAATCATTTTCTCACATAATTAGAACTGAGTAACAGTAACTGCTAATTAATTGCGAGATGCATGGTAGTATATAAGGAGATTATTGACAACCAACGCTTGTAATTTGCTCTTTTTTAAAAGTTGAATATACATAATAAAGGTCTTAATATTATCAATGCATATTTTCATGATTAAACGCAGCATGAGTTCAATTTGGAAGTGATATACTCACCAAAATTCTTTGTTTCGCGCTTTGATATTTGTTTTCTAATTCTCGAGAAAAAAAAAACAAATCGATAAAATTCAATAACGTTAAATAAAAGACGAGAAAAACATTTTTCTAGTCCCTCTTAGGGTCGCAAACAAAACAAGAAAAAATGCCCAGGCAGTAATTGCAAGAGCCGGTTTTTATTTGTGAGCTGAGTACGCCGTTTAGAATGTGTGCTACCTTCGACTGGGCCCGCCTTACCCGCTTGCTTCGGCGCCAGTACGTCGGCATCCACCCCTCGACAGCCGACCAACTGAATAATCGTCCTCCCACCCCGAAGCTACGGTTTAATCTGGCTCAAAATCTCTCAAAATATCTCGCCTTCATTTACATGTTTTTAAATGCACGGTACAATGTGGAAAAATATAAAATAAGGGCCCCCGAGTGAAGGTGTCGTGATCTCGTATTGTGTTGAAGACAGAAAGCATATGCCTGATTCGGGTGTGGGCGGAACAGAGAGATAGAGTATACACCCGTAAGAAGCAAAATCACTTAAATAGGGCAATTGTAAGTAAGTTTGAAGGACAAACTTTGTCTTCACTGTCAAGGAATAGAGGAAACGAAAACAACACAGAGGAACATCAAAGTTTACTGAGGAAATTGAAGAAAGTGTATACGGAAGAAGAAAGAGAACGTAGGAAGATGAAGAGTGTAGGCTTGAAGTAGGAATGGAACTGGATTGAATTGAAATCAAGTAGTCCTAGGGAACGTCCTCAGATAGATTTTAAGTGCAAAGGCGTCTCCGTCTTCCTAGAAGGGTTCGAATTTCTGTTTTCATATTTGGCATTTTCAAACCGAAATAATAACTGATCACCCCCTGTGGAGGCCCTGCGTTGTAAACAAATGGAAGATTTCGTTCGACAACATCCCCTTCCTCCAGTCTAATATGGTTCAGCAATTCACCTGATTATGTGCTTTCAACCTAAAGAATAGAATACAAATGAAATCCAATCATCCCAAGGCATGCCAAATTCACATGTATGTCTGACACATCTTTGGTCTTTAAGACAAAGATCTGGGTTTCTGGATTAACACATCCCTCTTATAAGTTCGGCACATGGTTGTCAGAAAAAAATTTCAAGCTACGAAAGGTGCACCTTGGGGAACACCACGTCTGATGCTTCTGCACGTGGTTGTCAACTCCGCCCTAGCTCCAAGCCACGACAATGGCATCTCAAAGAACAACAACTCGTTTCACGGTCATTAACATACCATCTCAGCTAATACAGTAGCATCTCGAGGAACGATAACACTCTGTAAAGAGGTATGTACTCAAAATGGAAGAAGAAGAAGAACACATCTTCTGCACATTGTCGTCTCCAGCGTCCTTCGAGACAATCAATGGCATTTATTAGGAACGCCATTTCGGCACAGAATTGTCAAAAACACTCTTCAATTCAAGGCAGTACCGTTTCTACATATGATCGTCAGCCACGCCCTTCAAGCACCCAAAGTGAAATCTTGAAGAACAATGTCAGTCAAACGGCGACATTTCGAAGATCACAAAATTACTCACTGTTTAGTCTAGGAGTTGGTCTTTCACCGTGTTGTCTGTTTTCATTTGTTACAATGTGCAGAAGTATAAATAAGCTATTTGTATGTATATTGCAAACGATAACTATTATTAATAAAGTTTATCACATAAAAATCTAGCCAGCATAAAACATTACTGAACTTAAAGTCAATTCAAACTGTAATTTCCCCGTTCTAAGTCAACTTTATCCGACCAATTTTATGGTCAAACAACTTAACTAACCAATCGGTTCAAAATGTAGTTTTAGATGATAATTAATAGTGATAACGTATTTGTTATAGCATAGATGCAATATTCCGTTTAATATCGAAGACTGTGAACAAAGGATATTTCAATCGACAAAAATTGTTTCAAATGGCATTCGAGGTAGGATTTTCATGGCAGTAAAAAGCATCATGACACAAATAGTAAGTATTTCTGTGATGGTTCCTTATTCCTACGCATTATAACCAAATTGAATGTACACGGTATATCAAAAAGAAATTAAAAAACCCGGAAGACCTATAGAAAACATTTTGTTTCCAGACAAGAACTTCATCTTTGGGAAAGGGTTGTCTCTTGTATAGTGTAGTCCCACTTATTAGCTTCAGTGTCGTCATGATAATGATAATCTGCCAAAGGATTGCGATTTTCTTGGGTGAAACATCAGCGACAGTTTTAACGACGTCTAATTAGCCCAAGGATGGAGCATCCGACCTAGTTTCAACATACTCTTTCCTCATCAAAAGGGAACAAACGTCTTTTCCAAAAAGCCAAACTGACGCAATTACTGTCAGATGTAAATTGAAACTAATCTGTACTCACGAGCGATGTAAGTGGCGGCGGACTACTGCAAAAACCCTTCATCATCAGCAGGTTTCTTATGTTACTTTGTACAAAACCAAACGGGAAATCGCTATCGTGCATGCATCTAAACAGTCATATGATTTGGGAAAGTTTGCAGTGACGCAAAGTGTTTGTTTAGAGTTTGTGGCAGTAAGGTCATTAACGGAACCGAACTGTACCCGTATTAGAATCTTCTAACCACTTTCTAATGAGCGCTTTGCAATATAAGAAGGCAATCGTGTGCGTATGTTTTTTGTGTACATAGTCCATGATTTATATAAGACATCTGTTTAAATATTCAATTTGATGGAAAATGACAAATGAAGGTGGGCAATGATGTAACAGCTGGAAATATAATCAGGAAAATGCTACTAATTGACTGCCTTACGTGATGATTGGAGAGCACTAATTGGCAATTATTAGAGACATGTAGAAATAGAAAGAATGTGCAATAGAAAAGAATAAAACTCGACTTGTAAAGCAGTTTAAGGATTGAGAAAATGATACGATACAATGTGGAATATTCATTTGTTAAATTTGTTTTTCATGGGCTTTTTCCATTATGAGCAAGATCTGACATTCAGAGTGGCAAACATTCGATAGGTATAGTTTATTGTACGTAGAAAATGTCACAGATTTTTAATGATTAAGACTTCTTTATCACGAAGCCAACAGTAAACTTTCCTTATGGGTAAGAATTAACTAGCAATGACCTGACATAGAAAGGCTTCAAATTTCATGATAAATTGGGGAATTTTTCAGTACACAATGATTCTTACAGACACATGTCTAAATTAGTTTTTACACACTACAATAACCCCTGTCAATGGTTGTGCAAGAGCACTTCCCCCTCCCACTTTTGTCAACATACGCAATTATACTTCAAAATACGATATGTATATTTTTTTTGTAAAAGCCACAGTATTGTTTCCCCTAATTGTGTAGTGTTATTTCGTGCAAGATCAATCCCACCCCACCCTATTTCAAATATGTTTTGGTTTGTTTTCAAACTATAATTTCTCGTCTGTTTTCCCAGTTTGTAGTAGGCCTCTCCTATACGTGGAAATTTCCCGAGAAATTTATCTCGAGAAGACGTGTGAAAAACGTCATGCTATGAGACTTGATGGATGGCAATCTAGTCGAGATTACATTCACTGATATCGGGTTGCGATACAGACTACAATAGGCATGAACCTAGATCGGTATGTCATTAGAGCAATCGCCTTTCTAAAGATATATAAATGGCGTCAATGTTCGACATAAAATCCCTTTGAAATTAAATCTCGACGTGTTTTGATTTCCATTTCCTCTGGGCAGCTAGACAAGAAATTATTCAGTTTAAAATTGCTTCAATTGTTATAAAGCTTCTCAGGTATTGTGTATGCACTGATTCGCTCTAAGTTAATGGTGCCGTGTATTGTTACGGATATGGTTTGAGATTACTCTTTTGTTTTGCTTTGTAGAAAACAGGTCGCGCGTGACAAAACGAATATTCGATTTGAAAATACATTAATGGCTTTTAGACCACGTCTGTAGATTAAAGGGATCGTTTAACAATGTTAAATCTGAGATACACGGCCCTACGTGCTATCAGTGTCTGTGATATGCTGTAATATTGAAGCCCTAAAAAAATTGCGCTTCAAAATGATCAAGAAGTGACCGGTTTTACCATACTCGTTTTCCCCAATAGACTGTAGTGTTATGAAAACCGTCAGACGATCGGTTTTCAAAATTTGTAATTCCAATCATAAATATCTTGATAATCAGACAGGCGATCGGCTTGTAAAAGTCATAGGGTTCCTGACTGACCTAAAGGTTTATAATTATCATTGCATCATGAGCTAAATCCAGAATTTTGTTTCAAAATCTGAGACAAAGTTACCGGAACCCTTTAAGAGAGAGGAAAAAGTAAAGGAGATACTAGTAATGGGAATGGTGGGTGAAAGAGAGAGAGAGAGAGAGAAATAGAGAAGGAGGAGAGGGTACATCGATGAATAGAGATTTCGATGGTCTGTATGACGTTTAGGAATAATAGCGGTGATGTATTTTATCAATACATTTGTACTGTGTATGAAATTATTACAAGGTATAAAGACTGTTTGGTTAGAAATGGCTGAACATTAAACTAATTACGACTTTGTTTTCGATCATCTTTGGGGCACATTATCTGCCCAACTGTAAAGTATTACCCTACTGAAATCACCCCTTTTACCACAAATATTGCAAAACTACCCCCAGTTTGGCATGCAATTGATCAAAGGTGTTCCTAAAGCAATTATTAACGTCATATTGGTCAATTCATTATAATCATAAACAAATT
Organism: Strongylocentrotus purpuratus; assembly: GCF_000002235.5. Taxonomy (NCBI): domain Eukaryota; kingdom Metazoa; phylum Echinodermata; class Echinoidea; order Camarodonta; family Strongylocentrotidae; genus Strongylocentrotus; species Strongylocentrotus purpuratus. The sequence goes on along the minus strand of NW_022145576.1, from coordinate 797,984 downwards.
TACAGCGTCAGTGTATTTTTGGATCTGGCATGTTACACATTGAAATTATGATGTTCTGACAGATGTTCAGTCGAGTTTGAAGCTGATAGTATCTCATCCTAAAATAATCCCGCCATGCAATATAAGCTTGTATAATATGCGGCCCGCTGTTTAACTGGGCCTTCGAGTGTCCTCTCAGAAGGCTCTCTTAGGACACACAATAATGTAACTTATGTCAACATCCTAAATGAGGTATCGATTTGCTAGACGATGTCAGGTATCTGTTCGTCTTATAATGACGCCACAAAGCTGTGAAGAAAGTGTTCAAACTAATCGCTTTGGCGCGCTTCCCGATGAACCACGTGACCTGGAGGTGTCACTCTTAGATAACCACGTGATCGATACGCGGTAAACAGTGTTTCAAAAAAGAAGAAAAAAAAAGGGTCCTGTCGGTTTAGTTTGCGGTTACCAGTAATGGTGGAAGCAGGATTCTGTGCCGGGGGGGGGGGGTCGAGGGACACCTGTTGAAGAATCGGGGGGGGGGGTATGAGGGACACCAGTTGAATAATTCTTTTAGTTGAAGAATTCTTAATTTTCTGAAAACTTGGTAAAACATTTTTACATCTCTAGATTTCTTTTGACCCCCAGGACTCTCTGACAAGTCAAAAAACAAAAATTAACAAACAAACGAACAAAAACAGGAGGTCATATTTATTGTCAAGGTTTGTCAAGGTCATACAAAATTATATAGCTACCAAATAGCTAAAAAAATAAAACGGAGCCCATTTTGTTTGGTTTTACTTCATGTGTACTTAAGGTATGCCACATTTGGCTTCGTCGGGGTTATACGTCACTCCCCTCCTTCCCCTTTGATCCACCATCGTCTGATTAGACAAGGAGTGATTCCTTAAGATATTGAGAATCTGTAGAACTAATCGCCAAGTGTTTCCTTTCCCCTTCAATTCTAACCTTACATAGATTGATTGGGGAGAAATCCCGTTGTCTATATCAATAAAGGGGTTGAATAATGATGCCCTTTAGCCATTACACGATGGTGGTTTAGAACCTTTTGTCCCCAAATAGATCTTGAGGTAGTGTGTCTGATAAATCAAGCAATGGGCCAATGGCATTTTTTTTCTTGACCTTCCTATTCCTACATTATCAGTGTCGCCATTCTAGACTGCTATGGTATAAGCTTCTTACAAAGTGTTTCAAAATGGCATGAATTTCTTCTTACTTTTGTTTTAACAATTTATGGACAAGAAAAATTGTTGAAAACACAATTATAAGCATTTATTAATTCGTTCTCAAACACCGGAATTATCTGAATAGTGTTTATCAAGTTGAAAAGGGAATAAAAGTTTAAATTAAAAATTCTGAATCGACCAATCTTTTAGGATTTTTGCAAAGTGGATAACATCGACAATGATGTGAGAAGTATAAATGCATTTTGCATAACGAACGTTTCCTCTGGTTATGGGATGACCTATACCAATAAAGCAGGTTCGATGGGTCAGACTGTCCAGAAGATTTGCTTTATGCCAAAACCCTTGTTGAACCGTCATCTTTATATTTTCCTTTTTTATCTTTTGATATTAGGATCCATGGAATGACTAATCAGCAAAGTCATTTCCATTTCATTCAGAGATCTTCTTTTTTTTTTTACCTATCATTGAGTCATTTTAGATATGTTTACATTCAGTTAAGGTACTAGGATCAAATGTTTGCTTTCTACATTTATTTTGGGTGAATTAAATATTCAGTTTGAAATATTCCGGATATACATACGTCCAATACAATTGAATAACCACAGGCTAACATTTCACCATTGATCTTTTTCTTTAACTGCTCAAAGAAAATGTTATTGTACATACAGACAATCCAAGAAAGAGAAATGTGGCAGGCAAGTGCCCATGGTGATATACACAATCAACTCACCCTAACTCTAAGTGTATCGCATCAGCAGTCGAAAGCAACTTTTAACATAGAGAATGCCTAGAAGCGCATGGGTACACATCCATGTTTCACTTACAACCTTCAAGTTTGACCTTTTGAAACGAAACCTATAATTTCAAGAGCAACAAACACATCGAAACTCACTGCTAATCATTTCAGTCACGTCCCCTTTTAGCCATGCATGTCTGATTAACATAACACAACCGAAAATGAACAAAATACTATTTCGAACCTTAGGCATCATTCTAAGTTTCAGTCATAATTTTTGATGCGTGTGTGTGCGTACATGTATGTGCGTGTATGACATAATGTGCGTGTGCGTATCTATGTGTGTGTGTTGCGAGAGAGAGCGGGAGAGAGTTTGTTTAGGTAGGCTTGTCTTACACGAGTCCCGGGTGCGATCCTCGATCCCATTGAGGAAACTCGGCTTTCACTCTCGTGCTGATGTGCGATACTTCTACATCTACTGCTGTAAGCGTGTGTGGCGCCAAGTGACTAGTCTCGCCCTCCAGACCCTGTGTGGGAGAGAGCTCAATCATCAATCTTCACGTTATGTTTCATGTGGCTATTTCCATTTTTTAAGATTAAATATTTAAGATGAAATATGGAAATGTAGCATGGTAATGACTGATAAATATTTATAATGACATGTTCTAAAATGTTCATTTTTATGTTATCTCTAACAATAATCATGGTATTTTATTTATTTCATTTTTAGATTAGAGCTTAGTGTTAGTATATGAAGAACTAATATTCGGCATTGTATGGCTATATTATTATGGATATTATCTATCATATATTTTTGTGTATTTAATTTATATGATCCATTTGTGGAATACACAGAGTATTAAATATTTGTTTTAAAAGAACAGTTAATAAATCTGTCATGTACCATTTTGAAGAGATAGCAACCGGATAGCAAGTAACTCGTGACTGCTCTTAATATCACTATAGACGGTGATAGAAATCCTAGCAGAATCCTGGCACTGTGAATTTCAAAGACTTGAGTCTCTCTCTCTCTCTCTCTCTCTCTCTCTCTCTCCCTTCTCTCCCCTTCTCTTTCGTTCAATGTAGTGCATGCACTGATTATGTCTAGTTTTGATATGAAAGCAATATCAGAAGAAGACTGATAACGTTGAACTATTGAACGCAAAAGGCGCCATTAGCAGCATACCTGCGTCTTTTATTAATCATAGTTCTGCCTAAAAATGCCAGTAGCTTTGGTGTTTCCCTCTGGATAACTACTATTTTTTTATTTGTTTTTAATTTTTTTTTATTAATTATCGATTATTTGATTATTACTCAAATACATTTTTGTATCTATTATTTTAGGCGGTATTGCTATAGATTGAAAGAGATACCTATAAAATCATTGCACAGTTGTATTATCTTCGTAGGATAGAACTTGGGGGTCACCCCGGTCAAGAAGTTTGTTATTGTTTAAAACTGTCAACGACGATTTGTCGTCCATGGAATTCGGGAAGACAGACTGTTGGAGAATAATTGCCATTAACAATAAACAAGAAGCGCGGCTGATGATGATAGACTACTAGGGATTGCTCTTATGTCATGTCAACCTTATTTGTAAGCAATCCCGTCCGCAAGCTGTATCTACCGGGGGACTATGTATCTTTCTTTCTTTCTCTCCCCCCCCCCCCCCCCCCCCCCCCCCCCTCTCTCTCTCTCTCTCTCTCTCTCTCTACAATTTTACCCCTTTCTCTCTTTATGTCTCTCCTTTTCTTCCTATTCTATTTCTCTACCGACTTTGCCTTGTTTTCCAACCACCTCTTCATTTCTCCGAACTCTCAGTCTGTCTTTTCATTTCTGTCTGCCTATCGTTCTATCTCTTTCAGTCCCTGCTTCCTCAACTCAACTTTATTCCCTCTCCCTCCTCTCTCTATCTCTCTCTTTCTTTCTTTGTTTTCTCTCTCTCTCTTCGTGTTTTCTCTTTATTCATTTTGTTCTCTTCCATTTAGCCTTTTTGTTTTCATTTTCTTAATGTAAGCAATACTGATAATGTAAAATGTAAAATATGAAATTTGAAATTTGAAAATAAGCTGAACTGAGCTGATCTTAACCGAACTGGGTTGACTATCTTCACTCTCCACTTACACGCTCGATCTCATCTTTTCTAAGTAATATGTTTTATGTATCTATCCTCCCCTCTCTCTATTTCTCTCCCCTTCCCTCTTTTGCACAAATCTTAATTTCACAAATTAGATTATGTCTAGAGTTATGGTTAAACAGTTTCAAAATGGCAGCTGCAGCACAAGCTCTATAAAAGTTAGTCTACATCTTTGGTAGATTATGAAACGCGTAATAACTTAAAAGACACGCCATCAAGCCAGTCCTTTCCCCTTTCCCCTTGTAATCTCTAAACATACACGGTCGTACATACTTAGTATATATATATATCCAGGTTTGGGGAAAGCAATTTCGGGATTACTTCTTTTTTAAGAGGGAATGCACACTCAAAGTACACTGCTGCCGCTAAAGTTGGAATATTCTTTTAACCTCTTTTCATTAAATGCCTGTAACAATGTGGTTCATTCTCCATAGAAAAGAAGTACACATCTTCTCAGTATACTTTATTTATCAATATATCTATGGCTCTTTAGATTGGTCAATGAAGTTCTGAGCAGATGTAAACTAAAACGTTCAATAATTATTAATCAATTATTCATGACAAGAGGTAACCCAAAATTGATTCCATCCACTGTGGGCAACACTGTAGTTGAACCACCCTCCAAGGAGTGAATTTACTGCTACTTTGGAGTGGATTCCAGTATAATTTCGGAGTGGATTCAACTGGGAGCCCTCGTATGATTATCAAAGAGTGGATTTCCACTCTTGTACATTTTCGAGAATATGCTGCGCGCTGTGAGTTTTTTCCGCTTGGCAAGTTACGTATTAGGCAATCGTTCGTGCCCAACTCCAGTCATCTGTACAGTGGGAAGTCTCGCAGACCTCATTTCTTGTAACTTACTTATATATTTATTTCGTTTGACACTTGCGTTCTTCTCACCTCAGAACCTTTTATATTTCTCGCACTGACTGTTTACTTCATGACATGTATTCTTTGTCTTTGTGTATTATCATCTACGATCGGATGTTGACTTCATCTCTTTCTTTCTATCTTTTCTACACTGCTCTATCCACCACTTTTGCCTACCTACCTTTGTTCTCTTCAACTCTCTCGCTCTGTCGGCATCATCATCGTCCAAAACGATTGTCAATTAACTTATCCAACTTAAGCTGTTATGAATTTATGTTAACATTGCTGTAATTGTCTATGATTAGGATTATTTATTCTTTTGTAAAATTGTCTCTGTAAACTGGCCTTTACCAGTAAAAAAAAACTATTTTCTGAATGGACAAAAAAAAAATTATTTCAGGAGGCGCGATAGCTCAGTCGGTAGAGCAGTGGTCTCGTAATCCGGTGACCCGGGTTCGAACCCAAGTCGATGCGCTAGTGCCCTTTGGTAAGGCATTAATCCTCATTACCAGGTCCCTCGGAGAGGACCTAAAGCCGTCGGCCGTCTGGTTGCTTACTTACAAGCATTTATGCTTTCTTAGCAGTCAGGTAAAAAAAAAATAACAACCAACCACAAAAATTTCATTTTAAATCTTTCGCCTGCCCCGTATGTCTTCGATTTACTCTTTATATAATCGCTCTTTTAGAGTGATATGTTCCATCATGATAAAGTGAAGACTCCGCTTGTCATCACGGAGGCAAATGGATGCAGGTGATCACTATCATCCAGCCCATTCTATCATCTATACGCCTATACCACCCTGACTCCTGTAAAAATATTTCAATTATGAAATAAAAACAGAGCCTCTCCACAGTACCACTCAAAATTTCTACTCTATTGTTAACGTTATTTTCTGTTCTCCTTGCTCTTGTCTACCAATATTAAAAAGGTAGATAGGGGGAAAAGAGGGGCAAAGACTTGAATTGAATTTAATTTGATTTATTCCCTAATTTGCATTTATACATATTTATATATACATATATTTATTTCCAAATAGCATAAAATGACTTTGTTTAAATATTTCGTCGTACTAATTTATTGGCTAAAAACCATTTGTTTACCTTATCTAATTCTGAGTTCAAGTCATAGTCTGTTCCAGATAATTAAGATCATTGTGTTTCAAGAATACATTTGTATCGTCTGCAAATAACATAAAACTCAGTACACTGGAACATAAATGCAAACCGTGTATATAGAGTAAGAAAAGAAGGGGGCCTAATATCGAACCTTGTGGTCGCCACATACTGTTACGTTCATTTAAATAACTGTGCAATAGTTTAAGCGGTATACCTCTGATTTAATAAAAAGGAAAGTTTTTGTAACAATATATCATGATCTATACAATCAAATGCCTTTTTAAGATCGAAAAACACTCCAAGTGCCGTTTCCTTATTTTCTAAAGCTTCATTTATATTAAGAAGAAAATCAGTAAGTGCTAATAGAGTTGACTGTTTTTGTCTAAATCATTTAAAAAAATTCAAACTTCTTTGCAAAACATGGCAGTAAAGATAGTGGCTTGTAATTGGAAAATATATTTTTGGGGTTCCTTTTCGAGAATTGGAACAACTTTCGAGATCTTGCATTTTTTTTGGAACTATGCCCTTTTGAAAACAAATATTAAATATAAAAAAATTATAACACAATGGCTCACACAATATATAGATAACCTTCTTCACAACCTTCTGAGATTCCCCTTTTCCCCCCTCTCGATTAAATCAAGCAATATAAAATATTTTGTCTCATTCTCAAACTTAAATGTACTCTGTCAACTTACTTTATTACGTATATGCTTATCAGTATTTCGTTACTTGTGTAATTCATTTGTTCTATTATATATTGTAATACTATATGGTTTATATATGTCATTTTGTTTGAGTGGAAAATAAATAAAATCAAAAATCAAAACCGAAATCAAGATTATAACCTGGTGATTATATTATGCAGAGAAGATATCAATGATTTCTTTTTCAGTTATTGGTTTAAAAAAAACTATGAATGTGGATACGAACCTTTCATATAGTTTTATAAGATATACATTACAAGATACGTTATTGTTCAAATTGGCAAGAGTTTGACCCAAAGTTACAAAATAACCATTTAAAACATTTACTACATTGTTTCTGTCAGTCACCAACTCATTACCGACTTTAAAATATTTTTTTGTATTTATATTCAGATTGCTTTTCCTATTAAAAAGATTATTTATTATTCTCCACGTTTGATTCATTTTCCCTTTTACGTTGTAAATTTATGTGAGAGGTATTTCGTTTTCGCTGACTTTAATCCTTAAACATATTTATTTTTAGCATGTTTATAAACAGATTTTCTATAATCCGTAGGTTCTTTAACAATTTGATATATAATCTATTCTTTTTCCCAGACAGTATTTTCAGCTCCTTGGTAAACCAAGGATTATTATTCGTTTTCCGCTTTAATTTTTTTACGATCGGAAACAGTCTTCATACATTTCAGTAAGAGACTCCATTAATTATTGATCACAGAGGCAGAAATAATGACCGATTGTATGTTAAACCAACAGAGGAACAGGGAGATAGTATGTATAAGAGAGAGAGAGAGAGAGAGAGAGAGAGAGAGAGAGAGAGAGAGAGAGAAGGGGGAGAGGGAGTAGGGGAAGAAAGATATATATATATATAATTATATATAAAATAAGAAGGGGGTGAAAGAGAGAGAGAGAGAGAGAGGAGGGGGGAGGGGGGTAGTGGGGGAACAAAGAAAGAAAGAGAGATATAATGAAAAATAAGAAGGGGGAGGTGAAAGAGATAGAGAGAGAGAGAGAGAGAGAGAGAGAGAGAGAGAGAGAGAGAGAGAGAGAAAGAGAGAGAAGAAAAGAAAGAAAGGGAGGGTAGTGGGGGAAGAAAGAAACACAACACAGCACAGCCCTCTCCAGGACAGCGTTCACGCTTTTGGGAGAGTAATTCTTCAAGGTTCAAGGAGAGAGATATATAATGAGAAATAAGAAGAGGGAGGTGAAAGAGATGGAGAGAATTGGAGCTGAGAGAGAGGGAGAGAAGATACCAAAGACAGGCAAATATGAGAGTAAAAACGATCGAGGGTTGCGTGAGAGGGAAAGAGCAATAATGTTAGGAGGAAAGCAACAGCATTTCTGTTATTCTTTCATGCTGGCTTTCTGGATGGGGGTTCTAGGGCAAGTAGTCATTAGTGCAGCTTGTAATGACGCTCGTCGCATATCTCCCTTGACTTCTGACGGTATCATACCCACCAGGAAAGATGAGTCATCATTTATCTTTCATAAGATAACATGACTCGAGATCATTTCACATTGATGTTTTGCTTTCTTATCCCTTCTCACCCATTACAGGCCCCAGTTATTACCCAACGCAAGATTAGAGTTTCTCCGTGTGGCAATCGTCATGGGAGTTTTTGTCGGTTTAGCCCCCCCCCCCCCTCCCCTCCCCATCCTCAACTGACATGACACAAACAAACCCGAATATTTGCTTCCATAAACCTCTTTCAATATTTCATGTGTATCCATTTACCTCTCCGAATCAATTCGTTATTTTTCATATTTCTAGATCTAACCAATTATGAGCATGACGTCATTTTCAGCGTGATACGAGCGTGACAAGGGAGTCATTTCTTGCCCTTTTCTTGTTCATTCAACTTCTTAATCTTACAAATACATCCCTATTTGTTATCATAGCATCGGCTATAATAGAAACATACACGAGAAGCACATGACGTAGGAAGGCGAAGATAAACGTGCTACAATCATCCACGCAATTATGGTAATGATGGATAATTTACTTCATTTTGCATGATTTACCAAACGTTCGAATCGGTTCGATTTCATATTTCTGACAAACAACTCCTTCAATTCACATTTATTTACAAGATTTTCGCATTGCATGGTTCAAAATTATTTCTAAAAATACTTCATTTGATTTTTAAGTTAGATATAGAAATAACTCCCTTGTGAGAATCAAGCTGCTAAGTAAAAAGATTAGGAAAGCTGGGAGAATTTATTCCATCTTTTACCAACCTATCGACTTGATGTCGTCGGTATGATTAGTGTAATGGCGTCTGATGTTTCTGTCATCCATTCCATGAAAGGTGCAAAGAAAGCAGTCTATGATCAAGTCGACGGCAAGAAAGAGAGGAATCTTACGCAAATGTTTCCTCTCATCCGTGAGAAACGTGAGTGAAAGGATGAGAAAAGAACCCTAGATGCCATCCAGTCACTGTCATCTCTTTGTAAAAGCTGGGCAGCGTTTGTGCTCGGTTCCCCCCTCTCCATTGGTATTCACAACTAAAATGTGGCGCCGAAATAAGCTCACTCTTGAAAATACTTTTCTTCGCGTTGTTTCATTCATTCACAAATCGGCATCCCTGGTTTTCTATATTATCTTTGTTCTCCGGAAACGTATATGTAGACGAGAAAGAAAATATCAAAATTGCCAAACTTGTTTTTAGTTGACCCCTATGAATGGTGTTGATGTTGTCCCAAATGAATTACCTTTAACGACTAACGCCATTCTAGGGTCGAAATGATATTTGTAATCAATGTTCATTATGAATTAAGAGGTTGTGAAGTATATCAAGTGTGCTGATAGGGACATAATTCATATTACCATGGTAATGAACGTGAATAAGCATCATGTTCATGTCATAATTTTATTTTATTTATTTATTCATGTTTTATTTATTATAATTGGTAAAATAGTGGAGGGTAGTCCGATTCAGTTAAAAGAAACTGCTTTCCAACGGAGCCCTCCACGTGATTCAAACAATAACATAAAACATAAAAACAAAACATAAATTGAAACATCAATATAACTCCATATATAAAAACATTTATAATAATAAAGAACATCACGTGATAACGAATCAATCATCTTCTTGCGAATTAATTTACTGTAATACCGGAGGAGGAGGGGGGGGGGGGGGTCGTCGACGAATTACTTTATAGATTGAAAGCCATGTTTGCTCCTGCTTTATTTTTCATTTTCTAAGTGAGGGGAGGGGGAGGGGACACGGAACATAATTTCATAATTTTTTCTGCCACTCAATATTCATAAATTGTTATACTCTGCAGGTTGAAATATCCCACTTGCATTGCTAAAGGGATCTGTAGCGAGCTATGCCGATGATTAGATAACACAAATTGTTGCAATTTTAATGGCGTTTGCCATTTTATATTTTACTATAAGGTCTTTAAATTAAGATATTCCTTTCCATATATGATGTTAGAGTGGAAAAATGAGCGATATCATTTGGGAATATGTGACTTAATTAACTTTGAAAGTCATTTATTTCGCATGCAATATTCAACAACCAAGTTGTGTCGTTTCCAAACAAGCGTGTTATTTCAGACTTAACATCGCGTTATGGCAATATCGAGATTTCTCGAGATTTCGCCATTCACTGTCTTGTTTTCGAAATCAGGCTCATTATTTTGATATGCGTGCAGGCACCCCTGATTATTAAATCATGACATTGATGTGCTCATTTCTCCTATGAATCTAACTCTCCGCGCTTCAGAATTAATCGAAACTTAATTTCATTGCACTGTGACTTGCTGCTTATACAACCGAGGCTAATAACGGGAATAAGCCAACGCGCGAAATCAGTAAGAAAACGAATTAAATTTCATGTGGAGTGGAATTCCGATTTCGTATCTAATTCACGGCTGTTCCATACGATGAGTCTCTTATGCATGGAAAAACTGAGCAACATAAATTTTGATATTATGATCTTTTTTTGAGGATTAGGGATAATGACTGAGTCATGACTAAATCTAGTTTTCATCGATGTTAGTTGCGCCGTCAGAGAGCATCGCCCTCACGTACTTTCTAGTTCAGGATTAATTTTATATCCATGGTTTATATCCAGGCTTTGTGAGTGCCTATCTATCTTGTAAATTTTGAAAACATTTTATAAACAGGTCCGCTTACATATACACTCTGTTTTGATTGTGTTTTTCATTTTTTTAAATGAACAGTCTGTATGTCCTTAATCAATGACGGATAATCCCCCTATCGAAATTAAGAATATAATTTTCAAATTGAAATAATAATTTTCATGAGGTTTTACAACCTTTGCTCCTCCAAAAATGGCTCCGCTTCAATTTCCTTAACTAACCAAATTCTTCACTTCAACCCTGAGCCCTACATTAAACCTGTCGCTTACCCTAAACCCAAATCTATCCTAATACTCAATTACAATCCTAACCCTTACCCATTATCCTTGACAAACTATAGATCGGAGCATGTCGCCAGAATAAATATGGGACCACGCAACGACTTTATCCTAGTTTTGTGCATGAGCCCCCATATCTATCTTGTAAGCGCTGTCAAGTTATCAAAATCAATTCATGTCTATACTCCTTTCTTTTGATTGTGAAGGTTTTATTTTTGACCATTGTATAGCTTATTGATTAAATGTAGATAATTTCTGTATGGGAGTTTTTATTGTAGGGGTTCTATTTTTTGACCATCCTATTCCTTGTTGTTGAAATATGGGTAGTCCTGTATGGAAATTAAGATCATTATTGGCAAACGCAATGAAAATTAAGATAATATTAACATAGCTCCCTGACAGAACCGTATATACGTTTATACTTCATAACAATTAATGGACAGAATAACTACCGAGGATGTAGTTTATTTAAAATATAAAATTTAAAAAAAGAAAAACATCTTTGAGAAAAGTTCACACATGAGGCTTGGGCAAAGAGAAAGAACGGATTAATATTGTTTACTTTCTATTTTACATTTGTACTGAAGTAAATTATGGCTATATCATGTAAAGAAGCTTTTTAAGTTTTGGATCCATAAACGGAAAATTCTAATTTTCTTGACTTTATCCAAGGATTCATCATCTTCCCTTTTCCTCTCTTCTGTCCCCCTATGTCTTTCCTTCTCACATTGCCTTTGTTCTCTATCTCCTTCTCTATCTCTCTCCCACATCTCCCTCTCTCATCTCTTGTAAGTCATATCAACAGCAAAGAGAAGATAGATTTCCCAATTCTCCTTGAAAGGTCCGTGTAGTACATGGTTACATGAAGTGTTTCAGCTTAACGCCATCCACGTACCCACGTATAGGTATCTGTACGCGATGTTTTTCACCGCAGGAACATTCAAAACACTAGCCCATTGTAAACATCGCGGTAAAGATATAAATAAAGATGTAGAACAAGATGTGTGTCAGTTAATAGCACACCTCCCCCCCCCCCCCCCCAAAGAGAGAGAGAGAGAGAGAGAGAGAGAGAGAGAGAGAGAGAGAGAGAGAGAGAGGGGGGGGGGGGGTGGGTTAGACAATCAGAACACCCTTCAAAGTAATTTAGGATCTACATACAAATGGTCATAATTATATGTGACAACTGAAGTTACAGACTATTAAACATCGGCAAAACGTCGCGTAGCGCTACACTACATTTTGCCGGTAAGTTAAAGGTATTACAAAGTTTTGGTATGGGGTCATGAATTCGGTTCAAATAAAAATATTGGAAGCATATGCGTTCCTACAATATTCATTGATCGTTGTCGCGGTTGAAATCGAGTCTGAAGTTATGAAATTATAAATAATAAACTCTTTATGTTGTATAGCTCCCTCTCAAGGTCAAGATATTAATTAAGCTATGAAACAATGTTTCTTGACTAAAATCGACCGATTAGCTATTCCCGTTTGGAAATTATATATCACAACAACATATTCTGAGATTGTCATGGTCGCAGCTATCATTGTACGGCCATAGGCGCTATTTGAAATTTATCAAAATTTACCGGGAGCACCGGTAAATTTTTATATTCAATTTTTCTCGAAAACAGAAGTGTTTTAGGGGCTACTTTTTTAGTGCTTACAATACATCCACAGTGTCATCCAAATATATCAAAATTGTAAAGATTCACTATCTACCCAATTTTCAAAATTTCCCAAACTTTCTATTACCTTTAAATTGCGCGTTCGGGCTTTTTGTTTTCAGCAAAACGTAGTGTAGTAAAAGAAAGATATTTTGGCAAATTAATTTGAGAACATAATAAATCAGGTAAATATCTTTCTCTAAGATAGTTTTGGCTACATGGAACATAGAACCATTGTCGTTTTTAGCACTTGGAGTAGGTGTTTAAACTTCAAAGTGTTTTTCTTGGTTTCCCCTTTTTTTTTACCAGCGCCCACGCTACGCGACCTCTTACCGGGCAACGTCTTGTACACAAATTGGCCACTGCGCAACCGTAATCGTTTTATTAATAAAGATAATGACTTGAATTTGCTGATGAACCCTATCGCCATAATTTACGGGTTGTTAAACGCTCTCGCAAATCCCCTTATCAATTAGAAAGGAGGGGCCAATCTTGGGAGGGGGTTGCACAAAATTGTGTATATGTGACATTGGCAAAATTGTGGACTAGATTGGCATAATTATGAAAAACGTTAGAGATCTTTTGGGCCTGTGTCCCTAACCCTGTGTGAGAAACAAAGGAGGTAGGATCAGTCACTTCTTGGAGAAACCTACACAGTTATGGCACTAAATAGATATTTACCATTTTCTTCTTCTCTTTCCTAAATCTCCGACTGCGCATTAATTCTACGAAGATTACAGCTCAAGTTGTCGAAATCACAGCGTTTATAACGGGACATTTATGTATGTTGTGCTTTATTCTCATTTCGTCGTGAGTTGTGAGTTGTTGTTTTGCTCTCTATCTTTATTTTTTACCAATTTTATTCCTGTTTTCGTCAGCATTTCTCATAATAATCAACACTAATAGCGTATAGCGTGGGCCCATTCATTATTTTTTTGTTATGGGGTGGTGGACCACTGGTGTCATGTCGGGGGCACATGTCTTATTTGGGTCATAACATACAAAAGAACGAGGTGCTTGAGTTTCAGAGGGTGTTGGAAAGGGTTGTCTCACTTTGACGCTGGCCTTCCCAACAACCACTGGCGTACTGGACCCCCCCCCCTAAAAAAAAAAATTTATAAAAAAATCTTAGTTTATCTCTAAGTCGATACAAGTGATTTACAAATGTTGATGAAAAACATGATTTTCCGGGTTTTTCTAACTTTCTTGTAAATTACACTTTTTTATGCGTTTGTGTAAAATGACAATTGCCCAAATTTACAGTCAAACAAAAATATGCTTATGCTTTGCCCCTGGACCCCACTAGGGGCCCTAAGGCGGGCCACCGGATGCTCACCTGACCGTTATTAAATATTTAAAAGCCCTGAGCTTCCGGGAGCTCCGCCCCTGGACCCCACGCTAATTAGTGACCTGCCAGTGTCACAAATAAGGTATCAAAATTTGCTCATCTGACCATAATGAAATGCCTAAAACCCCTGCCGTTCCGCGGGGCCTGCATGTAAGAGTGGTGATGGTGTGGATTTTTTTTCTACCACCCCCTCCAAAGTTTTTGCTCATCACGCCACTGCCAACAACCCCTTCTCTCTCTCTTCCCTTTCCGCCATTTTGTCGTGGGCGCGCGCCCCTGTACCCCCTGTACCCCTGTGTCTACGCCACTCTTTGACACCATCCTATACACACCCTTTCCGCCTTGGATGGGATTGCAGGGTGAGTCACACAAACTCTTTGAAGTTGTTCGAGCCAAAAGGTGATGTTTTGTCATCCTAGGCATTAGCAACCTTTGACCTTTTAAGAGTTTGTCGTCGTCAAGTTCAACAATGTTGAACATGCCTTTTGTTCCGGGATAGTATCATAGGAGAGAGGAAAGGAGAAAGAGGGAGGGAGAGAGAGAGAGGAGAGAGAGAGAGAGAGAGAGAGAGAGAGAGAGAGAGAGAGAGAGAAGAGAGAGAGAGAGGGAGAGTGAGAGAGAGATGGGGGGGGGGGGGGGGGTAGACTGGACGCTCAGCTTCGTGACTATACCAGTATTAATGTCGGTAGTTTGGAGCAGGAAATGAGAGACATTATATTTGATGAATGTGTCAACCGTGGGTTTGAAATAATAAACCGAGGCCTTTTTTAATCTCCTTTTTCGAATTTCAGTTTCATGTTTATCTCTTTCACCTGTTTCGCGATGGCAACAGTGTGTGCGAGACTCGCAGGAGACAGACCCACGATATGATACCTTTTGTGTTTATTATAGTACACTTTACAGTAATGGTTGATTTCAGTTGCCTTCTCATTCAAACAGAAGAGCAAAATATATAGAAGACTTATAGGTTGTTAGAAGATGTCGGAGGATAGGAAAACAGAAGGGAATCTGAGATCTCGAAGGAATAACATTTCAAATGACAAATAGTCTAATTTAAGGACATAATAAGGCATGGAGGGCATGTGGCGGGGGGGGGGATAGATTAAAGTGAACTTAACTTTTGTTTTTAATATTCAATTTCATGATTATTTTTTTAAAGGAAGTTCCAACATTCACCATGTTCACTTTGTTAGCAACAAATGCATGTATTCCCTCTGCATTTATAAATATAGGCAATACTTATTCACTCATAACCATTCTTTATTTTTGTATACACAGTCATGATAGTAGTCCTATATTTTCCCCTACTTACCCTATGTATACATTCATAACAGCAACCAAGGCCGATCTGTTTTTGTAGTCGAATTCAAGATAAAACTTCATAATTTTTCTGTTTTGTTTTCGTATCAGGTGCAATTGTATTTCTCACTGAAACAACACGAGCATATACAGCTAACAATAGGAAGCTGTATTGACTTGCACACTTAGGAAAAGGTTCACTATAGGTTTGGATAATGGCATATAAAAACAGGACGGTTGTAAACAGGAAGAAGGAATATTATTATCATAACGGTTTCATTTTCAATAACGGTGTGGGTTAAAGGTCACCGAAAGCACCGCCTCTTTGTTGCTAAGCCACGCCTAGCGATTTCCCGGTACGTCCAGGGAAAGAACTATAATATAGTCTGCAAACGCAGACTCGTTTTGACAAAGTGAAGAATTTTGTTATGAACAAGCCATAAGCTTGGCCAAACTGTTTCAGTCTCTCGTCTGTGTGAAATAACAGATATTCGACAGGGCCTACGAGATGCAAGATATTACAGTTCGGTCCCTGAACTATGCGTCAAGATTACTCCAATATATTTAAAATTTGTATATTTCCCCTCTTTTGTTGTTTTCATGGTTTTACTCACTCCATTTTCTCACCTTATAAATTCTGGTAAACTTGACCCTATATGTTCATTTTAATCGTTAATTTTTATACAGGTTTATATGTTATGTAAATGTGCTTTATTTCTATTTTTCAGAGGGTCTTTTGGTCGAGCAGTACTGAATGAAAGGGCTCTACTGTCAAAATAAATTCGGAAGAATAATGCTTAGTCACGCCAAACTAGTAAAGACCCTGGGCCCTGTTCCATATGACTTGTTATCAATAACAAGTCACAATAAAATGTTATAAGCTACTGAAATCTTGGCATTTGATTGGTTGAGAGTAAATTTGTCATAGAAATTTACCATTTTGTTATGGATAAGAAGTTTGTGAAACAGGACCCTGATCTATGTTGGCCACAGAATGATGTACCTGGCGGCAGTCTTGAATGACAAAACCCAAATTGAAAAACAGACAGGTCTCACCTACCTTTATACGTGTACCTCTAAACCACATTCACCTCAAAATCGATATTAAACGGCTTTATAAATCTATCGTCCTATCGCCTGCTAACAATAGATCCTGGACAATAAATGGATCTCTTTCAAGGGAGGAAATCCAGGTATTTATTGACAACGGGTAATAAATCGATCGGGCTAAATTTAAAGAGGAGGGGGTGCGAACGATTTTCTTTTCTTTGGTCAGAGCGGCAGATGTGTCCTTAAGAGCAAGATGGGGGCGCGGAACAATTGCAAGGAAATTTCGTCAATAAGGGCCCGAGAGAATTGTGCTTATGTTGGTAGGGGAATATGTTATAACCTTGTAAACATCCTATGGTGATACATTTTAAGCGACAAACAATAGCTCAGGTTTATCTCATTAAAGTAGGAACACCTGAAAATTGATCACGGTGCCCCTCTCTGAGTAAAAGGTCCTCTGCCACTCAAAACCATTTTATGCTGTGATAATAAATGATAATAATAAACGTAAGTTAAAAAAAACGTGTATTGGTATTCATAAAAAATAAAAGAAGTCGTTATCATCTGCCATCTTCTTGAAATTAAGAAAATTAATGTAATTGAACGCATGAATAATGATGATGAAGTGATCACCATCTTAAGTGAGATCATAATATAGGCGGACGGCTAAAAATCATATCTCCATGTATACTCAAGTTGAAGAGAAGTCTAAAGAGACATGATAGAAGAAAAAGGGTTAAGACCCTATATTTTCTTTGTCTTTTCTTGTTGGAGGTGTTCGAAAACGTATAAAAAATGAACAACAATAAATTCGACTCTATAACGAGTTAGACCCACAAAAGACCAAGCGAATTTATTGTGTAAATGTTAGGACACCCTGGCCGTTTTTATGAGTTGTTTACGTAATTTACTTAGGGCCAAAGTTGTGTCACGTTCTCGACAAGTTTGATTGCACGGTTTCTATGCAGTTTAAACGCCTTGTATGACTAATATTTGTTCAACAAACAACAGCTCGTGTAAGCGCGATAATAAAATGCAAATTTTCCTCCAACAAAATCGAAGTTTTGTTTTCTCTCTCTTTTGAGACATTACAATGTCTATGATTTATCATGATTGAATATAAAGAATTGCAGTTTAGTTTTATATATGGCAATCACGCATTTGAAATATCTTTTGAAATTGCTTCACGATTAAGGAGAGGTTAAACCTATAATACAATAAACCAATCAAAAATACAATCAAATGATAAATTAAGCGTATCAAGTTATGCATTGGCCTATTTAAAACCAAAACAAAATAACGGGGAGGGGTGTATAATAGCAAAATAAAACTACATGAATATATCAGAGTGTTGTTTTTTTTTTTTGTTGCTCACAGAAATTGGTGTTTACGTATTTACAATAATATATTTTCTGGTTAGAAAGGTTGTAAAATAATAGAAATCAAATGAATATAATAATAGATTTCTTTCGTAGGCCTCAAATATAGTTTCTCAACAATATTACACTCCTCTCGTTTCAATAATACGACGTTGCAAAGTTATAACTATAGTACGACTGAATTCACCTATGATATTATGAAGAGTATATTTATTAACTTGGAGAGGGCTCTGGGAAAGAGAGAGAGAGAGAGAGAAAGATAGAAAAGAAAACAAGAGAAAAGTGGGAGGTGGAGTGAGATAAAAAGTAGGAGTGTCTGAAATCGTAGCAGCGTTGACGTCACTACTCATTGATTATATCGCAAAGTGACCGGGACTTGACCGGAACAGCCGTCCAATCAGCGAGCAGGATTCCCCATCAATCGCCGGTCACTGACGTTACAGCCTTCTTTGTGTTTTGCCGGGTATGTTGAACGAGCTTGAGCGAGCCACCCACGGCACGGTACGGTATACACGAAGCGATCGGAGCCTAACGTAAAGCGAGAAAAATCATCGCAAGCGAACTGACTATACACGCGCAGTAGTTCCCATACCCATGTGTTGAGAAGGACCGTTTGTCAATTCACAGTAGTATTGGACCTTTTTAGTTGAGGGTTTTAGTAGCTTATAGGAAAAAATGGATCCATCAAGCCAGCAAAATGCGACTACACACGATGCAGATGGGAATCACGACCCAGGGTAAGTATGGATTTAGTGTGAAAATGTTGAAAATTGGAGATAAAGTGGCTCAAACGTGGAGGCAGTGAGCTCGATTTGTCGCCCAGCCATAGCCCGATGCCCCGATTATACTCGCGTGTGGAACGCGCTACACAACAGCTGGTTTACGTTGACAATGGAATGCCCGTACACGTTGCAGCGAGCGAGAATTCCCCATGCGATCTCCTACACTTGTTTTGGATTATGAATTAATTATTCATGCATACGATGATGGATATATATCTCTTGAATTGGATATTACAGATGACTATTCTCTTCTCTCTTTCACAGGAAAATGTTTGTTGGAGGACTAAGCTGGGAGACAAGCACGGGTAAGGATGCGATAGAAATATTAATCCGTGAACGATATTATAATATTGATATATTACTAGATGTCACTCGCAGTATAATAATATATAGTTTCATACACGTTAATGTGTTAACATTCTCGCTGCAGGCTTGCACGGTGAAACTAAAATAGATTATGGTTTCAAGTAAAGCTTACTAATCTCAGAAGGATTTAGAAAATTATTATGCTGTAAGAAATTAATTATAAAATATAATATTTTATAGTAATATATATAATATTGTTGACAGGAAAAACTATATACAATTCAGTTCCACCAACAAACATAATAATTTGTCATTTCTAAAGAATGGATTATATATCTGAAATGCTAGAATTTAAAAAAAAATTGGGTTAAAGAAAAAAGAATCTTATCTCAGTAATTTTGAAGAGTTGCATATATTTTTGTTGTTGCCTTGATTTGGAAGAATGTGAAATATAAATAAAAGTAAGGCACATACATTACAAGTATATATTTTGGGTAAAGAATATTGATTGAAAAATATATGCTGGAACAAAATAGGCATACAAAATATAAACAAATGAGCCAATAATAATAATAAATAATTATAGTGCTTATATAGTGTCTAACACCTACTAGCATTCCCTGTTTGAAAAATGGTGATTTTTGCATTTGCAGAAAATATATCCAATTGATGTACTTATTAATTTGAAATATTGGTGTATTAATTGCCAACAATTTAAGTGAGAAATATAGAAGAAATGATTACAAACTACAATGAGATACAACAAAGCAACTTGCTACAGTCCAGAAAACAGAAAGAAAAAAATTTCCTGCCCTATATCACAATTTATATATTGTCATGTCCAGGCTGATATACCTGTTATATATTTGTTTAGAGAAATCTGGTAGAATACAAATTTAGGTGCTACCGGTATTTACATTCCTGTATTCAATACAAGCAATGCCCTTTATTCTGTGCCGTCAATGAAATACGAATCGTTCATATGTTGGGTTCATAAAATGAGATTCGGAACCAAGAAAGGATGTGTATAGGTCTTTTCTGAATATGACCGAACATCTGGCAGGGTATTTAAGGGTACTGCGGAAAGTACAAACTTACAAATTTATACCGCTCAATTGGATTTTGATCAAGTGTAGACAGCAGGAAATCTATAAATGCCCTTTTGAGAGGAAATAGTGAAAATATTGCTAAGGTGGAGTGTTTTAATGCTTGTGGTACCCTGGGTATTATCAAAACAAATCACATGGGTTCTATAATTTCGGGGAATTATTTTTAGATGTGCTGATGTCACACCAGTGCCAGGGGTATATATTAAAAAAAAGGAAAACAACGTTATTGATTCTGTTTTTAAGTGTATATCAATTCAAATGCTAAGGTGTAATTTGTCATACCTTTTTAAGAGGTATTAAAAAGGAAATCATATGGATTCTGTTCTGTGTTTGTATTAAGTTTAGATGTTAAGATATTTTGTTATTGTACATACAATACAACGTACATGTATACATGGCTATGTGAGATGTATCTATCAGAACAAATCTTGTTAATTCCGCAGATGTATTTTTTTTCTCCATTCTTGGCTCAGTTGTATTATAAAAATATAGAAATTAGTGTCTGTTTGGAGCCAGAATACCTGTATCAGAAATATATGACTAATTCTGTTTTTTGTTGTTGTTGAATGATTTCAGATGGTCTTAGGAAGTATTTCTGTCAGTTTGGAGAGGTGAAGGAATGCGTCATCATGAGGGATACCACAACAAGACGCTCCAGGTATGCAAACAAAAAAAACTCTTCTTTAAATTGTTCAAATTACAGTCAAAGCCAGTGGCGTAGCTGCAGGGGAGGGGGCATGGGGGCACATCCCTCCAAGCAAATCCTGCAAAAACATTCAAGAAAGAAAAAGAGGGAAGAGAGGAAAGGAAATTAGAGATGGGGATAAGGATGAGAAACAAAGATTCCTAGACAATTTCCCCCAACACCATATCAGTAACTTGTAAATTTGCTACAAAATTCATTTTTTGAGTAAGACTGCCCCCAATTGTCCCTGCGCCCCCCCCCCCCCCAGTTGTGTAAACTTGTGCTATACTACTGGTCAAACTGGTCAAATGTGTAGTAAAGACCAGCCAGGATAAACACTACACATGATCACTCTAGCCAGTTGGATCTTCAAAACACCCTACATTTACAAAATACTTCTTGCCATAGAGGGAGACAATATACATGTAGGAAAAAACTGTTGGCAGGTGGAATTTATTTATAGGTAATCGCCAAGACAGGTTTAACTGTAATTCCCTCTTAACCCTCCCGAGTCTAGCACAAATGTCCATGCCCAGGTCAAGGAATGAATTGTAAACACTTGATTTTAAACCAGAAGAAATGCACACATTCGTTATAATGGAAACACATCTTTGTTTTTTTTAAGAATTGTAAACACTTGATTTTAAACCAGAAGAAATGCACACATTCATTATAATGGAAACACATCTAAAAAAACAATTTATATAAAATCTTGTTCAGGTTTCAATTTTCTGTGACATAGAGAGGGGTCTATGGGAGCATTACAAGTAGCAGAATCAACAACAGCAACAAAATATGTAAGAGTTGTAAATCCCCTGGTTATTCTGGGTGTGTAACCTGTGTACAGGGATGCCAATTTTCAGGCAATAGCAAGGTGTGTTAATCCCTGTAATAGGGACACCTGCTACGTTGGAAAGGTTAATTGAGATAATCCTATGAATTATTGTACGAGCCAAGTCATCGCGGTTGGCTCTCATCCATGTTACCTTGATGAGCGGAGGGAAATAAGCTCTATGGGCGGCAATCTATTGCCAATAAAGAAAAACAGTTTAAAGGTTGGAATGATGGACTGTCTGAGTCTCTGAAGTTCATTTGAAATCTGTCAAAGGAACCGTAAAAAAATTAAAGTCTTGTCGTAAGTGATTGAGAGTGATCTTGAGTACAGTAGTATCTTTGCAGACGATGTGAGTAGGTCTTTCCAGAGCCAAGTACGCATAGGGGTCATCCCGGTACACACACATAGTCACAGACCCCTCAAATATTTTCTAAATGTTTATGATGCATTGTTGACATGAGAAAAGGTAATTCATGACCCCCGCCCCTTGAAAAAAGGACATAGTAACATGTGTATTATGGAGCCTGTACCCTTCGCAATTATGTAAATTAGTATAATTGATTCTTTGAAGAGTAGCTTCATATTTGTACAACTTCATCCTGTGAATAATTTTATTATGAATTATTTTCATTGTTAAGCTTGTAATGATGAACCAGTATTATTCAAAGACTTGAACGTAACACCGAGGCGTTGCCAACTGCTATGGTAAATGTACAATGTATGCATGGTGTGATATATCAAATCTCAAATGATTTGCCTGGGAAACTAAAAAAAAGTACTGTGTGCTTAGAACCAGAACACTGTATAGAATATTAATTCATTTACAATACATTAAGACAATAGGACAAGTGCTGGGAAGTTGATGTCCAAACTTCTGTCAGGCCTGGTCAAAATACTGGCATATAGCACTCTGATGTACAATGCAAGAAATCAATTTAGGGTGAAGCTAGCTTTGAATAAACAAAGCATGTGCCATGTACTCATTTGTATTTATTTACCGGCCATCCACGTCACTGTGATAAAAATTTCCATATTCAAACATTTCTGTGAATGGAATGAGTATAGATATGCAGACTTTGAACAGGGAAATAGTGTAGTCATTGTTACTGTGTTTTTAGTTATGATTCAATGAATCTCCTGTGCGTAGATTCATTCGACCCGCACTAAATCTATACAAAATACATTGTGTGCCCTTCCCCAAACAGGATACTGTATTGAATGCCAGAGGCATTAAATGCAAATCATAGATCGGGTTTCTCATTTTAACATCATCATTTTACTAAGGTACATTGTATTCAGGCGACATTGAACATAAATGAGCAGCACAGCAAGGAGACATAAAATCAATGGGCCAACTCCTATTTCATTTCCCCGTGGAGATAGGCTGTTGTGATGAGCTAAGATGCACAATCTTGTCCAAAGTAGTAAAATAAAATAAAGTTCATATAAATGATAGTAAGAATAAAGAATATAGTGTTCCTAAAAGGATCATTGAGTCAGTGTATGTACATTACACATGGGTCTATTAGAAACCTGCATTTGTATGAAGTTTTATGATTTCCTTGTGAAACATTTTGTTTTTGAGCAATCAACTCAAACAACAACCATAGAATATATTTATTGACAATACCAGTGAGGGTAGGGCGAAACCCACACACAATTCATACCTTACTTAATTCCGAGGTCAAATACATATTAAAGCTTATGATTAAAGTATGGAATGCTATTCTTTGTACTCCAATGATCCGGAAATACTATTCTGATTGTTCAGAGCCAAATAGCATTTTATTTTTATTTTGTGTGCTTAATGCGATACTTTTATCCATACAAGTTGTTGTCGCAGTCATATTGATTAATCCTGTCCTGCCAAGTTGTTTCATAGTAATTATTAGGTCCCTTACCATTCTGTTATCATAACATTGTACATGTCCAAGGCTTAGGATATATTTAACATTGAAGGTTGGAGATTACCTACATGTAATGAGATAGATGCGTTGTTTTTGCACCATTTATCTCTCGCCCTAATGTAATTGCTCTAGTTTCCCAGACTGAGGCTTGAATGAATTGAATGAATTGAATCAATAAATTATGGATGTTTGATGGAAAATGAGATATCCAAAGGACAAAGAATTGTAGCCATAGAAATAACTATACAACACCTAAATTACATGTACGATGTATGTGTACATGCACAATGTACATTGTAGTCTATGGTAATCATTTTAAGAATACAGTGAAGTCTGCCTTGCAGGAAAAAATAGTGAAGGAACAAAACAAAAAAATTCTTATGGTTACCATTCTAGTTGTCTAGTAGTAGATAGACGTGTATATCTTTATGATATTTGAACTATATATATAGTTATATCAGCTGATAAAGACTGTGTACTTTTCATGCATTTGGGATTCCCCAAACAACTGGGTTTATAGTCATGTGTGTACATTCATTGTATACAAATAATGCAATAGACATTATGTTGCCTACATTCTAATGATCAGACATCTATACTTGAAAGTCCTCACCAGTAATCTTAGAAAGTTACCTGCAGAATTACATGTATACCCAGACATGACAGATTACAAGTACTGAAATGTACACCCTTGCAAAGATACATATTTCATTTAAAACCCATTGAAGGCTACCTTATCTTTGAACTCACATGCGTTTTCAGTGGGCTGGGTTCTGACAATTCTTTGGCTCCAGCGAGTTATCAAACAGTTTATTCATAGATAAGATTATACCCTATATCCAGACAAAGAAATCATTTGTGCCTTTTTTTGGCATGAACTTGCTGTAAGATTCCCTTGAACTGTACATGTAAGTGACAGTGATTTTATTGTTGTTCTTTTCATATTATGTTATGGTGTTGGAGGGACCCAGAATTTGTCCGGCTAAAGACTTCTAAAAGACTGGTAGCAGTTATGAATCTGATGCTCATTGAAAGATTTTAAAACAGCTTTTTTCAACACTTTAAATTTGTCTCTAAACCTAGTCTTGCAAGACAATTGTATTTGTAGTAATGTGAAACAAACTTAACAAAGTATTACTTTTGATTACTGACTATATCGAGGTTACGTACTTTTTGCTGGAAGTTTACCCAAAACTACTTGAATGTAGTTATTAAAGCTACTACAATTTGTACATGACAGTTTTAAAACACAGTTCATCATTGACAATTGCTATTCTGTCAATATCCAATGCTAACCTAAACTCCAATTTCAATCTTGAACCAAACGATGGATCTCACCTTTTTTCTAAACTTTACCTCAAAATTCATTTGCAAGTCGCAACCCTAGCCCTATGATAGATTTGATGAATCGTGAATTAAAATCTGGGGTGAATGTTGGATCACAGGCTGTAGGTTTGGCAATGGGAGATCGTACCTTACTACCTTAATGTCTAATACAAGTTACAACACTTGTATACTGGTGATACCGGTACCCTAGGTAGGGTTGATGGTGTGCTGTAACTATGTGAAGATGATCAATAATATTGGGTGTGGGTTGGAAGTGCTTCTTGAGTACAAGTCAAAAGGGGCAGAGTTGAAGAGCACACTCTTTCAATTACCACCCAAAACCCTCTTTCCCCCAACCAATATTGGCCCCACCCTGACAAAGGAAGAGGGGGTGGTCTGAATGGCCGCCTCTTTGGAGGTAAACGCTGAGTACCTTATACAGTGTGTAATTGGATGGGGCTAATGAGAGATGGAAAGGGTTATAGCTTAGTCACTGGATTGGTCAACAAAAGGGACAAACAAAGTGATAAAAAGAGAGTCAACAAACGTGTTGGGTCCTTAGATCGAGCAATAGACTACATGGGGCTAACTAAAGGCTCCCTTTTGTGCATACATTAATTGGGAAGGGGAATGGGTGGCAGGGTGGGGTAAGCAGAGAGAGAGAGAGAGAGAGAGAGATTGAGAGATTGTAGGGTTTGGGGAGGGGAGGGGGGGGGGGGGTAGAGTGAGAATTGACTGGGTGATTGTAAAGTTGGCTTGGTATGTTTGTCTTCTTCCCCTTTGGCGGGAGAAAGAAAGGTCTATTGCTCAGCAACATGTGTACATTGGCATTCTACAATGTACCTTTTACACAAGACCAGCAATGTTCAATGCTTTGTTGCATTGTATGTGAATGCCTGAAAGCAAAATAGAAGACGTGCAACTGGTCTGTAAGTTTGTAGAGTTGGAAGAGTTCTTTTAAGTCTAAGATAGCACCAACGATTCACTCCATGCATAGATCATGTATTACTATAATCGGTAACCTATGTTATGAACAGGAGGGTTTACAAACTTGCAGGTCTTTCCATTACCACCTCGTTATCCAGTTGTAAGGAGTCGGAAATCAGAATGGTCTCGCTTTTAAGATGTGTTAGCCAAAACCTCAAAGCATACTATTGTACAAGAGTCATCTGACTATGGGTACACGTATAGGTTTTCAAATTGGGTCTCATTCTTGAGTACTTGCAAGTTGTAACAAAAACACACTTCGGTATCTCACAGTTTCAGCTACAATGTATACAGCTAAAAGTATAGAAGCCTATATGTTTCGGTTCTTCTTCATGGAAAATTAACTTTTAGATATAACTTGAATTCTTCCAATAACCACTTCATTGTCCTATTCTAATGACTCCTCTTCCAGTCTTTCGAGCATAACCTCCCTACGCGAGATATGTTTACTTGTGTGCATCAGCAGTTACCATAGGTTAACAACTATCTTATCAATCTAAAAATATTGAGATCGTACAACAAAAACAAGCTTCCTCATGTCCCAATGTACGTAGCTGGGCTGAAGTACAAGTAGATCTTTCAGTGTTTTTGTTCATGGTAAATTTACTTTCAATATGCCAGTTTCTCTTTTCCTTCAATTTTGTAAAGGTGTGATCAGGTGCATACATGTAAGCAATCAGGCAACTAACAATCATTGCTTGTACATGTGTATGTTCATCGAGTGGAGATGTAAAGAAGTCTTTGTTTATTATACACGGACCTCAAGAGATAGTTCCTGGTTGGTTTATCTTGTATTTCCTCCCCAGGCCCTATCGTACATTCCGAGCACATTCAATCCGCTTTGGTTTTGTGATTAATGCCTTCGTCTTAATACCTCGAGCTTGAAATACAATAGATTTTGTACATACATGTACATGGTAATCTGTTCTTTTGACAAGAACACATTAAGAGTACAGATGCATGTATTTAGGGAGTTTACTTCTTCAAAGAGATCAACATTTCTTCTCAAAGCTGAAAAAACCGAAAAGACAACCGCAGCACGATGAAAGTTCAATGAGATTTTTAAAAGGCCATTATTGCAGGAAATCAAATATTATAAATAATTTGAGGGCAGTTTGCCTTTTGATATTCTTTAAAATTTCTTGCTTAACATCTTTCTAAAGATAGTATTTCTCCAGTTTGGTTGGAATTTGAGGATGGAATGTGAAAATAATCGCCTTGTTATATATCAGAATACTACACGATCTCATTCAAACATTTTTGTGAACTTACTTATATTAATGGAACCTTCCAAACGCAAGGTTAAGCCTCTATATTCAGTTCCAATTTATGTCGTCTTTAGTTGGCTGGATCACGACCTAGTGGGTTGGTGTTACATTTTAATAGCTTATGTTGTGAAATTCTTTATCAAACTTTAAAATTCTGATGTCATAATCGTTTGAGTATTTTACCCAGTGGATGACACACCTTCGCATCTAATGAAACAAAGCGATGTCAAACACTTCCTGTTCCTTAGTTGATTATTAATCTTGTCAGACCAAAAACAAACAAAAGAAGGGTGTTATCTCTGCAATGAATCAGACAAAACAAGGATTTTCTTACTCGCTTTATAAATAGGCCCTCACTAGGCTAGAAATCCAACCCGAATCGTCTACCGTTTCTGGAATTTAGCCAGAAAAATATGACAATTCTTGGAAATGCGATGACATTGTGCTTTAACATTATGGAGAAACAGAAAGTTATTTTGTTTTTTAACTGCAAGGCTTCCAATTCAAACAGACACGTGTTCACTTTTCAGGAATGTAATGATCAGACTGCTGACTGTTAATTACACCCTTAAAGATAAAGTTGAGTTTTGGTCATGCGATTGCATTGTGAAAGAAACGGTGTGGAATCGATCAGAAAAGGTTGATCATCTAGCATATAAGTATTGGTGTGTACTGCAAGGTTCTGGAATTATCACAATGATAAGATATTTGGCCCAGTCTTTGTAAAGTTACAAGCACTGTACACAGAAATATATGGGACAACTAGAACATGTGGCATAAAAATCTGTCCCGATTTTTATGCTGTTACATGCCATATTTAGAATATTAAGGCATTTGAAGAGCCGTGCTTTTCAGGGAACATTTTTTCTCTGATGTTCTTCCACACTTGCATAATAACAATGATAATGCTCTCAAATTATATTTCACCTCTTCCCAGAACTCAACCTTATCTTTAAGTTCTTTGTCTTCATTACTTGGGAATATAAATCACTTGATGATAATAATTTACCATTGACTAGCATCAAAGTTTTGGTTTCATATTTGAAAACTTCAATGCAATATTGGAGAAAACAATACAGCTGTGTTGATAATTCATTTCTTTATTGCTGTAGGAAGTGGCGTGTATAATGTAAGCCCTGACCATTAAAAAAAATACAAAGCCATTTCTTTTTAAACGGGACTATTCAACAATATTAATGTTTCAAGTTCTTTTATCTATCGCTTCAAACATTGCGCCAGTAAAGTGATATCTTGTCATTTAATTGGGGGTTTATTCTGATAACCTTTTGTTTGCTTTACCATTTATGCCTACATTTTTGCAAACATTGACAGAATTACAAGCTAGGATTTACATAGGCTTGTTTTATGTATGTTTATCTTTTACTAGAGTATTTTTTTTATTTTCTTGGAACTCGAGTCAAGTAATAAAAAGGGATGTTGTAAAATTCGACTTTGATCATAATGCCTATTTACAACTCAATAAACATGGGCAAAGATACAATAAAGAAGTCTTCCGAAAGTAGGACATATTTCCCCTTTTGATAAATGAAGTTGAAAATCTTTCATGGACCCCCCCCCCCCCTCTCCTCCAATTTTTTTTAAAGTCTGTAATTGTTCTCCTTTAATTCATGAATTGCAACTGTTTATATTATGAAACATTTTATATTATTAATTTTTTACATAAACTCTGTGGATTTCTGAATTAAAGGCAAATTTTCTTAAGTAATTTTATTTTTCTCTTTGTACTCCTTTAATTCATGAATTGCAATTGTTTATATTATGAAACATTTTATATTATTAATTTTTTACATGAACTCTGTGGATTTCTGAATTAAAGGCAAATTTTCTTCAGTATTCAGTTTTATTTTTCTCTCCAAATTTCCTGTTGTAGGTGTCAAGAGCTCCTCAAGCTATCATTGTATGCCTCATTAAGGACACTTGATGTCCAGATTGAGAATGGAAATGGCACGATAAATGGAATGAAGTGAAATTAAATCTCTTTTGATAAATGTTTGATAAAACTTGGTGATACTGGAGTACCTGTAAGGGTTAATAGGCTTTAGTGCCAGTCAGGAAGAGGGCTATTGAAGATCTTGTTATCCTGATTAAGAGTCTACTTCTCTAATTAATTGCTAGGCAGGTGCCAATAGGTTTGTAGGTCAGTACGTACGAGCCATCTAATCTCATTAGTCTTTCTCGCTTGTCTAGAACCGAACCAAACCGACCGACTGAGGTCTAGTCATACATGGTCATACTGTACTACGCGTAGTCGATCGATTACTGGGGCTTTGTCTTTTTGATATCGCCTGCCAAGTGCCAGAATAGCGGCTTTACTCAAAGAGCACTGTTGAATTGGAAGTGGGGGGGGGGGGGGGGGGCAGGAAGCTAGATATTCTACCGGTAAAAAAAAATCATATCAACTCCATACATATCAGTTATAACTACACTTTATCATTTGAGAGCCAGAAGGGCATTAACTCCAGTTTTCATTTAAACGATGAGTAAATATTAAATAACACTCTTCTGATTCTTAATAGATATAGGTTAAATTTAATTATACCCAGCCTCAATTATTAACAATTCAAAAGCTTATATCATGCATGTAAAGGCAAAAAGAGGTCATTTCTATTAGGGGATATATTTTCATGAATATATATTGATTCAACGTTCATCCGCAAATCTATACGCCTACATGTATACAGTCAGAATTTTTATCTCCAAGATTGAAATTTGAAAGCTTAAAGCCTTCAACATGTGAATCTTCTCTTTATCTCATTTTAAAACTACATTAATGAGGTAATACATCTAGAACACCAATTAGACGTAATTATGGCCTTTTGCATTTTTCTACAATGTTACTCTGAACTTGGGGAGTGCAGTGTTGTATCTGTCGTCGGGCCAATATGTGTATTTTAGGACGTGATCTGACGCTTGTCGATGGCCGTCACTCCCTTGCCTCAAACACTCGCTCTGACAAGCTACAGGAAGCTCTGCCTGCTGTTGATAAAACCAAGCGGTGGGAGCTCGATCTCCTTTCAGCTGCTTACGATACTGCTCTCTGGGCTCTCCGGTCGACCTGGACCCAGTAGGAGAGCGGAGGTTCCATGGGGGGATGGAGGAGGTCCCATGGGGAGATGTTCTGCTCCAACCTCCCTTCTCCAACCTCCTTCTCTCTTATAGCTTAAAGGCACTGAAGAGACAGATGGATGGGTAGGCACATTGACAGGGACACATCTACCTCAATGTGAATACAGATCTGCTCGACTTGCATAAGAAATGGAGCAAATACTTCCATACTGTATATTTTAAAGGACTTCCGAATTTGTTAGAACATACATGTACATCTGCTTCAGGCTGCATAATCTAGTATAAAATTAGGTGTGATGGAAAAGAACTTGAATAAACTGCTTAAATAAATTTTGAGAAAGGGCAGTGTCATTTTTGCATCGCGCTTGACTTAAATATAGCTTTTTGCGTCCACATTTAAGAATGTCTATAATCTATATCGGAAATCATTTCAAGTTCTTGATACATGAACATATGTTTTGATAATAAATGTAGAGTTCAAAGAAATATGTAAGCATTGTTGTGAATGGTTGACTCAATACTTGCTCAAATGGTAAGGGTTGCAAATGGGTGTTAGGTTTAGGGTTAGGGTTAAGTTTGGTGTCTTGGTTGAAGTTAGGAATTCAGTTAGCATAGGAAACTGACCACAGAGCCTGTGTCATGAAACCTTTGTATGAATCGAAGCAGATGATCTGAATGATATTCCGTTGACTGTCTGTAGAGCTGCACTGTCAAATGCTAGGGCTGTAGCGACAGGGAGGGGAGACTTGTTGAGAAATACAAGGCAGACATGTACGCGCTGAATTATCTTTGGAATGCAAGTAACAACATGCTTGTCATCAAGGCTATGTCTTGAATGTTGTAGCCATGTTATGATTGCTCTAGGCAACTGTCAACTACATTAATGAACCAATGTAAGCTAATAGTCACATGTGTTTCATCAACAACACAACATTGGAAAGGTCTTGTGCCAATTTTCCCCCTCTCCCCTAAACATTCTCTTTTTCCCCTACCTTAAACATTCTCTTTTTTATGATTGCAAGACATCCTTAAGAATGTCACAGTGTAATAGGAGTCTAAGCTTTATCACACCGAAGCTTCCGGATCAGAGGGATGTATGAAGATCACAGAATGATAGCTATTAAGAAGATGAATTCTTGTTTATCTCGGGGGAAATTAAGTTTTATGTTGGTTTTGATTTGGCAAGTAAATCTCGATCCTCATTCTATTACCATAAATGCTCATCCTCAATTGCTTCATATGAAGAAATCTTGGAAGTAGAAAGGCTTATCTCCATCTTTAAGTATTGTAGTAACACTTTCTGTTAGCCTGTTGAATAAAATCCGAAATGAATTCAATAACTTGGAGCTTTGATCTATAGAAAATGGGTGTTACCGGTATATTACGATCTAGTTTGATTGAAAGATTGATTTTAAAGACAAAAATAGAAACAATGACTACAGGATTAGATATTTCATCTGCTGTTGGTTTGAAATGATTGAAGCCTCTTTTATTTTGAGTATCGTTAACTAGGGAGATCAGATTTAATCGTTTGATATATAGGTATGTTAGTCAGTGATCGCTTTTCCAGTTAAGTTCATTTATAAATGATCTTTCATATAAGCAGCAAGTTAGGATCATTAGGTGGCATTTAATGTTGCTTAGAAAAAACATCTATACAGCCCTACACAACTCAAACTCAGCTCACAATTAAAGTAGTAGTAATTTATTAACTTTCTATAAAATATCTGACATTCTATAAAATATGTGACTCTTGCCAGAATGAAATGCTAGGATTACCAGAAATGCTTTGCGTACTTTGAAAAGACACTGAGATAATTGAAACTGCTCCGTCATTTCAAATGCATTTTGATGCCTACATGTACATGTAAAGTGCATGTATTTGGCTATGTAGATCATAAGTCAATATAGGATTTGGTTATAAGTCGTAGAAGCTCAGAGGATATTGTACATGGATACATGCATGCATCAGAGTTCCTTGTACTCATATACATTTACACGTGTGAAAGTGATTATCATCGAGCTGTCAGCCGGGGTCCTACTCTGTATTTTCTCTCCGTACTCTTCCAACAAGCAGGCCAGTGTTCTATAAAGCTTGGTTGGGTGTTAGCCTCAAATCAAGGATTTCTTGTTTGATCCTAGTGCATACTAGGTGCTAGCCTTAATCCAAGGCTGGCTTGATGTCTGATCCATTATGCATGGTCAGTCACTCTCGGTATTGCTTCTTAGCCTTTTGTTCTTTGTAACACATGGCAAGAACCAGAACCAAGGAATTAGAGAATATAACTAGGCATACAAGTTTTTAATTCATTGTAAGATTCATGAAGAAACACTTTTCTTGTTTGGTGATATTTTGTCTGATTCTGTTTGTGATTTCTATGGTTGAAATAAATGGTGAAGACTGTCATGGAGACTATGTGTACATCTGCACTAGAGTTTGCCTGTTTATGAGATCTGCTGTCCCTGATAGAAGATGAGAGAGAAAGAGAGGAGCAAAGAGACAGAGATGGGGGAGAGATGTGGATAGAGTGAGAGGGGGAGAGAGAGAAAGATTTTTTTTAAGGGGGGAGAGCACTGGAGAGAGAGAGAGAGGAGAGGAGATGGGGAGGAGAAAATAGATGTAGGTAGGGAGGGAGAGAAGGTAAGGGAGAAAGAAAAGAAAAGAAAGGAGGAAGAGCTGAGCCAGGCAAGTGAGAGAGAGAGAGAGAGAGAGAGAGAGAGGGGGGGGGGGGGAGGTAAGGGGCATAGGGAGAGGGGATTGGGAGAAAGAGACTGAAAGACGAGGAGATGAAGAGCAAGAGAAGGGGGAACAAGATGGATAGTACACCTTACCTCTTGCAATTCAAATCAATGATCTGGTGAAGTATCGCAAGATGCAGCAATTTGAAGAACATGGGATTCTGATAGAACTGGGCATCAACTACAGCTTCATTTACACCGTAGGCAAAAATCATAGAGTTTGCTCACAACTGGCAAACACGACAGAAAACTGAATTTAAACAAATCTACCTCTGGAGTGTGGTTTTTAAATGGCGGCAGAAATTTTTCAGATTTTTGCAGTGTAAATGCCGGCTCTCAAAACATCGAGAATGATTCAAAAAATCGAAAAAATCAATGATTTTTCATATTGGAATTTGGGCTGTGTAAAAGGGTCTTTTGACTGATGCATTATCATGCACTGCGTGAAAGCCCCCTGATATGCACTAGGGATTTTCTTCATGCTGGTGAAAGCAACAAGAAATCAATATCGATTGTTCTTTTATCCAAGGTTGTCTCTAACTGTTACAAATTGAAAAGATTTCCCTTTATTGATATTTTATTTTTAGCCGAAGTTCTGGTACCGTGTTTTGATTTGCACAATTGGGGCCCTTATGGCTTTGTTAACAGATGTTAAAAATATAGGAGCATGTATTTGCATTATGAGTGTTTTTGCATTATGAGTGTTTTGTTATTTGCACAATTTGAAAACTATTTGTGTATGTTTAATGTACCCGGTAATGGCGATACAAGGACCATTATTATCTCAGAAAAAATGGTTCCCACAAAAGAGAATGGCAAGAGAAAAAAGAGATTGTTTTGATCCAAAATAAAGCCCTGAATTGGGTTTCATACATGTATTTGATTTAACATGTATTTCTGTTTATATTCCAGTATAAACATTTTGTGTGATATTTTCAGGCATTAATTAACAATGTGAAGCTAACGTTAAATTTTTATCACTTTCACTGGGCTAGTAAATACTTAATTTTGTTAGTTAGCAGGTAGAAAACATCGTGAAATGCACATGAAATATGATGTTTTTGCATTTGCATGAAGTTATATTTCTATCAAAAATTTGGTTTCCATTGTGCACCAAACTGGCTTTTTGTCAAGCCATAACCTGAAAATTGTATCGATTTGTATCGCTAAACTTTGTTGGTAATGCTGCTTAACACTTCTTGAGAGCTAAAAGGGCGTTAAGTCTATGCTTAAATATGTGAATATGATTTAAGGCCCATCTGGCTCTTGCCAGAGACTCCTAATAATTTACATATGATGTTGTCATAATGCCATAGAGAGGTTTAATCCCCAAGAAGGAATCGTAGCTCGAGATTGAATGGAAGTTTTAGGCTGCGTGTGAATAAAAAGGCAAGACTTTGAAGTGAATCCCGATTAATTGCATTCAGTACTCTCATCTCATGCCCAAATGGGGGCAACACTTGACACCGCTTCATTTGAGTGAAAAGGTTACAGCTTCATTCGGACCAGGTTTACATGCACTTTCAGGGGGCCCCCTAGCTCGATTGGGAAACTTTTAGGATGCTGAATGGGATGGATGGATGGTGAGAAATGTAAAGAAGTCCAGTGTTTTGTGTGTTTGATGGAAAGTGATGGAATGAAAATAGTTAAGGAGAAGTAAGAAGGATATGAGCTGTATGGAGATATTCATGGACAAGCTCATAAACATGCAAAAAGTCAGAAAGAGAGAGAGAGAGAAGGAGGAAGGGGGGGGGGGCAGGAAGATGGGAGGAGAACATTTTTGAAATTAGAAATAAGAAAAAAAGTAGTCTGCCAAGGAAACAGAGAGGTAACCATTATATCATACTTTTACATAAAGCTTTACATGAAATCATTTTACGCTGGCTCCCAAGTTCCAACAAACAAATTGAAATTGATCTGCTATTGTACAACAAAAGACATGTAGGCATCAGGAGAGCAGTGGTATTATGGCAGATACAAAGAACATGGAAACTAGGTCCAGTCGTGACATTTTGAAATGCAAATAAGCTGAGACGAATTACAACAAAAAAATCAATCTCAAGGCAAATCAGAGCATTTCTGCCCGCAAATAAATGGAGCCTGCTTTCTCCTGCGCAATGCCTTCAACTTCTTTACTCACATTCATAAGAGTCCTGATAACTCCATAGCAAGGCAATAATATTAATTCAACTCTTCTACGACCTTTCACCGCGTTTGAGATTGTACATTTTATAAATAGATCAGAAAAACTAATATTAGATCATATCAGATTTGAATAGTAAGTAGTTGACCACAGCACTTTGTCGTCTTTGTTCTTGTGTAGCCATGCAATTCCTTTAATATTGAAACCACGCATAAATTAATAGGATGGAGTGCGGCAAGGTTGCATGCCCCCTCCGTGACCTTCTTCACGGTGTGTTGGGACACATCCTTGAAGGTAGAAAGTACACTGGTGGTGACCCATGTAGAGGGAATTTATCTCATTCATCCCAATATGTAATTCATATTAGCCTGGCATAAGTACCGGTAGAGTGTAGCTGTAGATGAGAGGTTTCAAAGTGTGTGTTTTTGAGGGGGAGAGGGATCTGGAATCGGAGTGGGGGGGGGGGGGGGAGGGGGGGGGGTGACTAGAGAGATAAATGGAAGGGAATGGGAATTATGGAATACATGGTACATGTTGGTAGTAACCCAGGGAGATTTTAGAAGAGTCCTCTCCCTCTCTATCTCCATTGCTAGTGATGAGAGTGGGGGGGGGGGGGGGGGGGGGGAGGTGGAGAGTATGTGTTGTGCATGAGAGAGAGAGAGAAAGAGAGGGATGGGAAGTGGGAGATAACGGAAGATGTGGTAGGGGGAAACCCAGGCAGGAGCTGCTGTTACACCTACCCACCCACCCACCCACAATAGTACATCCCTGGGCTGACGGTCTCTCGCTCCAGCATGATTCATCAAACCGACCCGAGGGCTATCCAAGAAGAAGATTATATTTCATCGGCAGCATAATATATCACATTAATTATATCTCACATCTGCACTTTGCCCGAAGCCTCAGGGCCCCTTTGCCATCGCTCTCTTTCCCCCCTCTCCCTCCCTCTCTCCCTATCCCTCCCACACACCCATCACTAGCCATGGATGATGGCAATGGTTAATGAATTTTCATCTGCATTCATTGCAGTTCTAATGGTTTTGACCAGCATTTGTGGTTGAATAGTGTGTGAGAATGATTGTTCATTGTCTGTTTACTCGACAGATGAGTGAGAGGAAACAGAGAGAGAGAAGGGGGAGATGACAAGGGAGAGGGAGAGAGAGAGAGAGTGAAAGAGAGAGAAAGATAGAGAGGGGGATAGGGAGAAGATATTAGGGAGAGAGAGAGAGGGAGACACGGAGAAGGGAGAGGGACGAGCACAGATGAGAACGTGTGAATAAAGATTGTGCATTTGTGCAGCATTTTTAAATCGAATGCAGTGACCTGGATAAAATTTATTTCCTGTGGCGTGCATTTCTCTTACTCACTTTTGCCTCTGTTTTATTAATGAGCATAATAGCTGCTATATATCACTACTGAATTTGATAGTGGATTATGAAGACGTCATCTCGTCTGCTTACCAAGAGTGTCTTATCAGACTTACC
This sequence comes from Strongylocentrotus purpuratus, assembly GCF_000002235.5. Lineage (NCBI taxonomy): Eukaryota > Metazoa > Echinodermata > Echinoidea > Camarodonta > Strongylocentrotidae > Strongylocentrotus > Strongylocentrotus purpuratus. The sequence continues at coordinate 761,439 of NW_022145576.1, read as the reverse complement.
TTTGTGATGAGATTTGATAGTGTGTATAGAAATTGAAAAAAGGGGAATATTTCATAGCCTGGTTTTACAAGAATAACATTATTACACATACACAATTACAGCTTGAGAACTGCCAATGATATATATCAGGATTCATTCAAAAGGTTTTTGGTAAAAGATCATGACATCTTTTTTAGTTTATTTTTCCTTTTCTCTTTTTTTGTTGAGATGTACGATGTACAGTGAGTCGGGAGAACGTTGATTAGATTAGTACAGGTACGCGTAGTCAAAGATACAAGCACTCATTTCATAGTTTACAAGTAGGACTCTGTTCGCCAATAAAAGAAATTAATAAACTCCTTTGTTCCCATTTATTGAAGTCTAAATCATTTAACCTTTGCCCCCTATTTTTGTCTTCATTTGCAGTGGTTTTGGCTTTGTTTTATTTTCACTGATCCTACCACATAAGAGAAAGTAAAAGTAAAAATTATCTAAAAATGATGAATATACTAGGTACTAATAATAACAAAATAAATGATAAAGTGAAGTGATAATTAAGTTCAATGATTAACCTTTGACCTCTTCATGTTTATCTTGATACAGGGGTTTTGGCTTCGTCACCTTCTCTGATCCAGCCCATGTAGAGACAGTAATACAGAGAGGCACTCATGAAGTAGACAAGAAGAAGGTAAGCTGCTGCATCCAGTTGTTGCTTAGTAACAAGAATAATCAAATACTTGTACAGAAACTCCTATATAAACCAGAAGCTAATACAATGATTTATTTGCTTGTGGTGCTGATAGCACCAAAGGGGATTAATTAAGAATTAATATTGGAAGACAAAGAGTCACTAGACACATACAAATCCCAAAATAAAGAAAGTATAATTGTCATATTCCTGGAAGACAAGAAATCACCACAGACAGGAAAAAAAGGGTACCGTAAATCTCTGTGTATAAAACGCACCCTATTTTTAGGACCCCCACCCCCTCCCATCCCACTCTGGGGTCCGAGAGACCGCATTGGTGTTCCCAAAATCACCGGTAAAGGGGAACTTTTTACGCAACAAAGTCTGGTCTGTAATGACTTTACACCCTGGAGATAGGGGGTGCCTTCAAAGGGAGGGAACACGTATATGCGTACCCTAAATAACACGGGGGGGGGGGGGGGGGGTTGACCCCTGTACCACTCTGTCCATATGTAAATCAACAGAATGGACTTTAAAAACTTGCCTTATTTTGTGATAAGATTTGAAATGGACATGTCAAATTACCCTGCCACATCGACCTTCCACATCAACCTTGGTGTCTATACATATAGTGATAATTGATATATCCAGGTTGATGTAACTCAACCATTTTTTAAAAGTTCTTGCTCAATAGGCCATGCAGGGCTATTGAGTTGAGGTATTCCACTCTGCGAGTGTCGGAATAATTTCCAACCTGTATTTATAATGCAGATTAGTAATTGAAATATCCATGTCACTTAGGCCTAGTTCTAAGATAGCTTTTTTGATTTTAATAGAGGCCATACAAAATAGGCCTACTCCATTCACAATTCAATTAACAAGGTATATATATTATTTGAGAACGAGAAAGGAATGAAGGGGAGGAGAGAGGAATAGAGAGAGAGAGAGAGAGAGAGAAAGAAAGAGAATTTTTTTTTTTTTGTACAAGTGATCATGATACTTCAACATGTCTTTACCTTGTTTTTAGTACTCTACTTAAACTTCCCATTCTCGGCACAATAACAAATAAACCGATTTATTGTGCCTATTACTCAAAGACTGATACATGCTTGTAGTTAGGCTACACACATAAAGTCCCTCTTTGTGATAGATGAGTGCCTATTATATGGAGTGGTATGAATGGACCCTAAGCTTCTACCTGGTGCTATAAAGTGCTCTTGAGGAACATCTCTTGCCTGATTGGTGACTGATGATGATTGATCTATCCACCTGGGAATAGTATGAATAACTGATATACTGCATCATTAACCTTTGTAGCACAGCAGACCTACTCAAGGCCAGGACACGGTCAGCACTGACTGAAGCAGCAGTGGAGGTCATACCTACCCCAACGACCTTTTTTCCAGTGCTCCTATAGTTCCACAGTAATAGGCTTATTGCACACGGTGCTAATTGAGATTTCCACCTGCGTGTGACTGTGTGTGTGAGAGGGCAAGAGAGCCAGAGAGATGACCTTAGATTGGGTCACTGACTTACCTGGTCATTCCAGAGAAAGTGCATCCAACCAAGGTCGCAGGACAGACAGGGCTGGTCCTTGCTTGTGATCCACACGACCCTGTGGGACCTTTGACCCCTGAACCCTGAGGTTTCTGTTTATACCTGCTGTGTGGAGGGGAATGTGTGGATCGAGACACACATCCTTCTGTCCAACCCCATCCTGCTACACATATACCTTCTCCATTGCCTTCTCCATTGCCTGGCTTCCATTGACTGGCCTCCATTGCCTCTGTTGTTGTTGTTGTTGCTGACTCTATGATCATGATCCCGATTGCCTTCCGCAAGTTGTGATGGAAAACAGACAGGAAGATGCAGGCTGTCTCTATACTTTATATATATAGCTCTGGTCACCCTGAATTTGTAGTTGATTTGCCATTGCCCTTCTTGTCTGTAATCAATCAGCGGAATGGGACCACAGCTATCTCTTGCTCGTTTCTTTGTTCCAACTTAATTGCCTTGAATTTGCATGATCATTCTCTGCATTGTACATCTGTCAACCATTACATTCTTTCCTTATAAAAATAGGCCTATAGTTTTCAGTCTATTTTGTTATTTTGAAATCATTCTGCAAGTTGAGAATCATGGAAGGAAATTGAAAATGAACAACCGAAAACTTAAAGAACAAACACCATCGAAGAACAGTGTTATTGTGTAGTCCTGCTTGTAGACATCTAGATCCACTCAAAATTGCCATATTTAGGCCTACATGTATATAGTATTCACAATACTTACACTTATTAATCATTTACCATGTACTTTTAAGTTGGATGCTAATCTATTAAAACTAACAATAACAAATTCACTTGATAAAATTGTTACAGGAATAAAAACAAACAAAAAGCTAATGACTGAATTAGTTACAGTGCTGTGTATTAACCTTTTCAATACTTAAATCAAAACGGCTTACAGTAAAAGATTTTATTTTGGAGTTCATCATGTACATGTAGGGCTTTTATATTTCTCTGCTTCTAATGTGCGTCTTACATTGAGCTCGGCTTGCTACTCATCCTGGCTTTATTACCAGGGTATAGACTGTTAATGCTCTTGGGCTGCCAGCCTGTCTCCTGCTCTGTTTTCATTGATGGACTGCTACAAAAAAAGCCAGTCACAGTCAAGGTTGCGACCAAAGTCAGACACTCCCCGTTGCTGAATCGCAAACCGCACTATCTCTTTCATTCTCAGCCTTTATGTAATTCCCTGTAGCTCATGTTACTTATGTTATTCTCTCTCTCGGCTTGTTCATACATATGCAATTCTCTGCTTAGAAGTTAGAGTATTGTACACATTAGAATACACATTAGATACCGTAGGCCTTTTCTACTTTTTTCTCCCTCCCTGCCTTTCTGTCTTTTTTTTTTCTCTCTCTCTCTCTCTCTCTCTCTCTCTCTCTCTCTCTCTCTCTCTCTTGTCTCTTTCGCTTTCACTCTGTCATAGTCATATTGTTTTCCCTCTCTTATTGTTTTCTCTTCCTCTTATCATAAACTCGATTTCTCATCTCTTTTCCCTCCTTTCTCTCCTATTCTCCCCTATTCTCCTCCATCTCTGCCTGTCTTATTTTTCTTCTCTGTCTCTTAATCGGTCTCTCACTTATTTTTCTCTTCTTTCTCTCCTCTTCTCTCTTTCATTTCTCTCTCTCTCTCTCTCTCTCTCTCTCTCTCTCTCTCTTCCCTTTCTCTCTCCCCTCCCCTCCCCCTTCTCTCTCCCCTCCTCCTCTTCTCTTCCCCTACTTTTCTGCCCTCTCATCCTCTCCCACATTTCCTCTGAGCTAGCAGCCTCTGTTTGACTGCTGGTCAGCATGTGTATGCCAGCACATGCTGACTGACTCCTGCCTGGCTGTGGCTCCCTCCTGTCTCCCCAACCCCCACCCCATCATACCCAACAAATCCAATTAAAAAACTCTTCTCATATACGTATCCTGACCTGTCCTCGGCCGCCTTATAGCCCGTAGTTTATCCCTGGCAAACCATTTACCCCTTACCCCATCTATACATCTCTTCCGCATCTCATGACAAATCATCGTTTACACCGATCGTAGTTGCAGCATCCTTCCATAAACATGTGCACCCATTTCTCGGTTTTCAACGACTCTTTGGTAGTTTTTGTCTGGGATGGAGACCCATCTCTGTGGAACGTCGCTGACGAAAAGGGTCTGCCGTCAGAGACAAGACGGCATCCCGGCCAACTAATCTCCTTTCACGAAATCTGTGAGGATCAATACATGTTGAGACGGCCATGTAGCAATTGTGATATTGATATTGGAGCGGAGCTGACCTTGGTCTATAAGATCCATCTTGGTCTAGCTTCCTTCTGTCTGTCGTGATGGCTGTCGCCGCCATCATCGGGTCTCCCGCCTAGCACTACAAGCCAACTGGCCATCCATGCATTCTTTCAATTACATGCATTCAAGTCGCCACGTAACAGGAAAGTCTCCTCCTGTGCTTGAATTGTTTATTAATCTACTTTTACAAATATATTAGAACAAAACATGCATTGTAAATTTTCAAATATTTAGTCGTACATGTAGGAAAGAAGTTTAAGATGGGATAGATACTGAGGGAGAAGGAGAGAGGAAAAAAGACAAAGGTTACTATAAGTCCAGACGTTAAACAAATATGTCAATTAAAACAAATAAATATTAAAGGGAAATTAGAAAGAGAGAGAAAGATAGGTGGAAAGTGTAACAGATGAATACATATATATGGTTATACAGCCATAGATGAATTGTAAATTATTTTGCAGTGGAAGGAGAAGAAATCAGAATTTTGTTCTCTATCATTTTCGGTAACCATAGTAATGAGAGAAAGGCCTGTAAGCTTTCTAATATCATTGTTGTTTACATTGAACAATGCCAATACCGCTGTGTTTGAAGCACGTTGAGCAGGACGATACCCTGAAATTGATTTGCGCTTGACTGTTGATGTAATCAGTAATTAGTTTGATATCATCCAACGACAATCATCTATGACGTGAGTAGGTCACACGAACCCTAGCTCGCAAGCCAGCCAGCTTCTATCGCGCCCGATGAAACAAATCAAATTCTGATCCACCGACGATAACAGATCCCGTGCCATTTTCATATCAACACCCCATCAAAATATCATTTATGATTCTTTTGATAGACCCTCATGCATTGTGAATTCCCTGTGCAATTTGTGGCTATAGTTTTGCAGCCACAACCTTTATTAATCGTAGTTTGAGGTTTAGAATATTGTAGCCCAAGACTACATGTAGATTTGTTTTCACTCTCTTGGTATTTATACATCCATAAGCTGCTTGTGATAAACAGTCAAGCAGATTTAGGCTTTTCCCAGGGTCCAATCTTCTTCTTTTAATGTCACAGTGGAGTCTTGCTTTCAAAGACTATTTGAAGCCCCCCCCCCCCCCCCCCTCCAATTTATGTTTCCAACATTTCACTGTATAAAAATACATTTGAAATCTAATAAGCGTGGAAAAAGACTCATGGAGGATATTGTTTTTGAGGTCCTGCATGAGCATTGATGTAAATAGATTTGGTGTATGACGTTGGCTAGCTTTTCCCGGTCAACTGACCCGTCTTTTGAAATGTCAAATGTTACGATTGCCTGATTTTCAAATGCCACCCTCTCTAGCCGGGAATCGTTTTGTTTGTGGGTTTATTCTCTGTATGCACTAGCTGTCAATCAGAATTTTGGAAAGTTCACCTGATCTGGAGAACAAATGTCGAAGAGTAATGTTGTTACCGAGGATGGGCTGGATAGAGAAGGAAGGGGAACTACATGAAGTGAATAAGCATAATAGTTCTATCGAATCGATATGACGCTGGGCCTTGAATTCAGGAACTAATGAGGCAAAGAAAAGAAGATTATGAGAGATATGGAAGTGGAGAAAGCAACAGATTTAGCAAGATTGTGGCTTAAAAACAGAACGCCGCCGACAGACGATGGTCATTATGAAAGAACAATGAAAGTATATTCTTAGAAACTCTCATGCATATTCTAACACTTGTCGACTGCGAAAGTAAACCACACTACCCCACTGTTTACACCCGTCAACCTCATCGATCCTAATGCAACTGTGCAACCATTCACTTAGGCAGGCTAGTATGTAGTGCCATGGTATTGAGCACACTACATGTTTCATGCATTAGCTTGAGCGGCACGCATGAGGGAGAATAGCAGAATCTGAAAATAATTTGGCCCAATATAAGGGGTAGCTTGCACTATTTCCATCTACATGTATTTAAATGTGCTGTTGGTCCCAGCTACACCAAAATGGAGTCGAATACCTGTGCATGCATATAACCCCATCTGAGTATGTCTCGCATCAGAATATGCTAATTTTTTTTTACTATCAAAGATGTACATGAAGATTTAGGGTTAGGGCTGCTGTTTGCTTTTAGGTTAGGTTTCTGGTGAGGGTTGTGTTTAGGGTTGTGTTTATGGTTATGTTTTTGTTAAGGGTTGTGTTTATGGTTAGGTTTGTGTTTAGGATTGAGTGAAGGGTTAGGTTTATGGTTAGGTTTATGGTTGGGGTTGTATTTATGGTTAGGTTTGAGTTTAGGGTTGTGAAAAAGGTTAAGTTTGTGGTTAGGTTTATGGTTAGGATTGTGTTTATGGTTAGGTTTGTGGTTAGGGTTGTGTTTAGGGTTAGGTTTATAGTTAGGGTTGAGGTGAGCTATGGTGTTTGATCCAGGGTTGAACTTAGGATTCAGTTAGTGTTAGATATTGACCATGGAGCGAATGAACCAGGTAGGGATTGAATGCATGTTTGTAAGAAAACAACTTAATTCATAAGTAATGAGACCATGTGCTACAATGGTGATCCGAGGAACCCTTTCGTGTCCGTCCGTCTCCCCCGAAAGAGAATGACGGAGCATGGCCATCTAGAGACGAAGGTCTTGAATTGATTAGGGGCATTCCTTTCAGCAGTCGCATCTAATATTAATGAGCACTTCAACAGTTCTTCTCCTGGCAAGGGGAAGTTCCCTCGACTCGTTACGCTCATCCTTCATTCATACATACATAGCATCCAAACTCATGAATGGGTTTACTCCCAATACACACCCTAGAAACGTGCTGAAATGGCTCGAATCACATTTTTCATGAATATCAAATGCAGTTTGTGGATATATGAATACATTGGAATGTGTTATGAAGTTGTCAGAGTTGCCATTAACTCTAAATCTTATGTTTTCACATGTTGTTATAATCCAATCAGCATTAACAATGTAATTTGAAAATGATTATAAATTTGGATTCATGTACATGATACTGTACTTTTGAGCTACAATGACATTAAGCCGTACCCTTTTACAGTGCTTTACTGAAAATAAGAACGTAATTGAATCATATCCTGATTATCCTCTAACACCCTGAATTAATGGTATTTTTGATTCTCTTCAAATGAAGAAGACTTCAAAATTCAACTATTTGCTACAAGAACACCTTACAAATTCGGTTGATGCTTATAGGATGTGTACATGTACGCGTAGATGTACGTTCTATTTCGCGGTGATGAAACTTGCATTTCCCCCCTTCCATCAACCAGGGCCCACCTGACCCAACCTGTATGAATTGCTTTCTAGCCAGTCCACCCTCTCTCACTCTGTGTGCATGCATGTATTGATACAAAGCTCGTAGTCAGTCGAGATGTAGATGTAGTTTAAGATGCAGGTCAGCTCCGTGTGAATCATAACCTAAGGACTGGCCGCTATCAGGTGAAACCATGAAGGAGCTAGTTCACAGTGGCTAAAGCTCGATGGCAAAACAAGGCTCTTTAATCATTCACACCGGCCTGGCCTCAGCCTTCCTCTGTGGGTATACAGACCTGTAGTCTCTATTCAAGCCAAGACTGTCACACATATGTTTGGAATTGATTTCCTGGAGCAAAGACTAAGAATGCATTTACATTTACCAGTATACATCTATACATGTACATGTATTCTCAATGGGACTGAATTCCCTCTTACAAGAAGAGCACATAGCAATTGTTGTAGGAATGAAAAATCAGAGTTAATACCTTTTGAATTTCTTGTCTTATCTAGCTATGCTGACTCAAATTTAATCAGCTTTTCACTTTGGTTACATTTGATGATTCGATAGAAAAAAAAGATGCTCATGGTTGTTGAGTATGATACATTTTCACGTTTGAAGTGAGCAATAAAATCACACAGACCAGTCAAGAAATATAAAGAAATACATTTGATTATTCTGCTGATATATGTAGATGTCTCCAGCTGAGAGCCAGTTGGACGTAAGTAATAACACTGAGCATAGAGATAGCATCCTTCATGCTCTCAGCTTAGGGGATGATATAATGGATGATGGATGGATGGATGGACGTCCAGCTATGAGTCACTAGTTAGAATGAGCGGTCAATCAGAGGACAAGTCTCCATGCCTCACCTAGAATCCCCCATCCCTCCCTCCTTGGTACACCTCGTCCAAACACTGTCATAGATAGGCTAGTCATCAATCGCTGGACACTAAGCACTGGCTCTTTCAGACAAGAGGAATATTTATGAAGATAAGAAAAAGTAGGATGATGAATCACTTATGAAATCCATATTGCGAAAGGGGTTTAAGAAACATGGGATAAGAAACTTTATATTTGATCAAGGAAGGTCATATTGTCTGCACAGAGCCATAAAGGCATTTTCAAAATCATATTAATATTATATAATATATTATTTGATACAGAGTTAAACTCTTCTTGTTCTCAGCAGTTATTTTAAGAAGTTGGTATTTAGGGAAATGGTGAAAGGTCATAGGAGCAAAGGTCAGCTCAGATCATGCAGGGCTCTCTCACTATATGCCCGCCCCGCCCAGTTACATGTACAGTGTATATATGGTTATCGTAAGATTATCTCCTTGGTAAGAAATGGTGTTCACATTGGAGAGATAGACCCTGGAATGTGACCTGGTATCGTTATATGAAGTTTTGTTATATACTGGTAGTGTTCAGATAAAAGAAAAAATAAGAATTACTTTATCATACCACATGGAGATGGACCCTGATTGAGACAATGTTGGAACATTGCTCAATTCTCTGTTTCACTTCATACTTAGCTGTAAACTGTAAATGTAGTTATCATACAAATCAGCGTATAGTCGTGCTAGTGTGAAAGGGTCCAAGGTGGGGGTAGTCATCAATGGATGGACACTACAAACCAGCATGATTCATTCATGGTACTATAAAAGCACCTGTCTTGACCTCACTCACCTGAGATACCTAGCTCACCTGAGTGAGACGAGGGCCGGGGATACTCTCCTTGCGGCGGCGGGGGTGGCGAGTATTACCTGAAGGGTATTTAGCTATGCAGGTCAGATAGCCGTGAATCATAAGCAAAAGAGTGTCTACTTCAGGTGCTGTTCCGTATGCCTTCAGATAAATACGGGCACTCCATCTCATGACATCCCTTCCACAGGGCTAAATATAGTTCATAGTCTTGGAATAGTTACTTGTCTTGAATAGTCACTTGTGATTTTTGTCGAGGTTTTCTTCCTTGTTGATAATGTTGACATTTGCTCATTTGACATGCTCGTGGGTCTGAATGTAACATTTTACAGACTCATGGTTTTGAATGTTAATTTTACAGACTCATAACTTTGAATGTTGAGTAAAACACAAATTGTACCGTAAGCCTTTAGCATGGAGATGCAAATCTAGGCTAAGCTCAAGTTATGAATGCAAAAGGTCATGTTAGGGGTCGTAAGAATGGTATTGCAGACCTTTCCATTGGCAGTCGGGGCATTGAACCTCAAGAAGGAAGTCAATAGGTAATGGTTCAATGATTCATAATGATTTATAAAATTTTATATTGGAGAAAAAATTCCTTTGATAAATATTTGTGACAAGTGCCTAGGACTGTAGCATCAGGGTGTGGCAATAGGGCAGTGAGTAATCCACAGAGTGTTGAGTGAAGACTAGCAGCTAGTGCTGATCAAGCAAGTGGCCATTTTTCTTGTTGAGGGATCAGGAGAGCCTTTTAGGAAGCGGCCCGTGAGCGAGCGGAGGCGCATCGTCCCATGTCAATCTAAGTGATTTGGCGTGAAACGTAGAAGGTTGAAGATATAGGCGAGATGCCGCCGCTGGCCGGTTAGAGACAGGTGCTTAGTAACGGTCTTGGAAAATTGACCGAAAGCATTTTGCTGCACTTGACCAGTAGGCCACTTTGATATGTATGCGTGTCACAGTCGTATGATATCTCCTGGCAATCAAGCAGAAATAGATTCATATGTTGATATTAGGTTTCAGGGAACTGCATATATCTAGTCTCTACAATGTCATACTGAGGTTCTTTTATATGTAATTGACCCTACATGTATATAGTACAGTAATATTACCCTTAGATTCATCCAGTTGTGATATATCTGAAACAATATTCTAGAAAGTTGGAAGACCTTTATAAGAATTCTCCAAGCCCTGGACGTGGCCTGACAAGAGAGCTACATATACAGTGAATGAAAAATGTTTTAAAACAAGTTCATAATCTTTGTATCGCCCTGAACTGAAGTCCCTGATTGAAAACAATTCTATGTGGTCGATTTTTACCATGTTGTACGTATTTTCAATATTATTATTTTTTCATGTTTGTATTACTGTTATATCCACATTCCTTTATTTGCAAACATGCATGATGAAAAAGATAGGAGTGTTTTGATAAAGAAGTCAAACATAATGATTAACTTGATAACGAAGTGTAACAGGATAGAAGACATGTTTATCAATACCATCCCTCGATTTATACATGTGGTATCTATGTTGTGGTAATGTTTTTTTTTTTGTAGGTTTCTTTGGGCTAAGGTGATTGGTATAAGTTGCATCTTATCTTACCTTATATGGATCCATTAGCAGCTTATCATTCAAAGCATGCTAATTGAGGTTCATTACCCTCTTTGCAAAACCATGAAATTAGGATATTATAGAGCCATAATAATTTGACTGATATTCCCACAGGCTTGTATGTGATCGCAAACTCACTCTGGCATACAGTCCCATGTGTCCAGGTATGTGTGTGCCTTGCCAAAATGCCAAACTGTATTGTATAATTGCTTTAAATGCTTGATTTACCGGTAATCTTCGAGGTACTTTCAGATATGTTCCAAAAAGATTGGTAAAAGCATTAAAAGGAAACTTGCTTATGAAGCTACATGCGATTTTGTCGGTCATTTTAGCTGCATTACATATTTACATATTAGTTATCAAACAAAATAGTACAATTTTTAAATGGAAGTTGTTTCAATTTTTTTTCTTTGGAAGGATGCCAGCATGGTAGTTGTTCCATGGGGGTCATTCTTTTAAAGTACATTCATTGAGAAGAAAAGAGGAAGACCGGTAAAGTCATTATAACTTTATTTAGCCTGGGTTTCAGAGCTTGTGGCCAAATATTTCTTAACCTATACCTTCTAAACGGAAAGGTGGTTACTTCATTGAGTTTGGAGAGAGTAGAGAACATCCATTCTTACTGCTGGGTATCTTGAAGAAAAAGAAAGTGAACTTAGCAATGAGATGTGATATTAGTCTGCACTCTAGTCTCGGTCAAAGAATGTAATTGAGAAGGTAACAATTATTTCAGCCTGGAATCAAGGCTCTAAACTGACCTGGTTAGCTGTAAGTTTACTTACAACTATTTCAGGATCCGGGCACACCCAATAAAGAAAATACTATAAGACGATTAAAAAAAGCATCAGTGAAAGTGTTTGGGCAAAAAAAAAATAATAAAAAGAAGGAAAATTTCATTAGTCCTTCTTCCAGCATTTCTGGAAATGATTTGGGATGAGACTGCAAGATTCAATTCCACAGTTTTCAACATTTCTCAAATCAGTGTGTTCGGCTTGACACCTTCAATATCTTTTCTTTCCCCAAAATTTCAGAAAGGGCTCTTGTACAGTTCAACAAGAGAAAATTGAATGAAGAAAATGTTTTTAAATTCATATCATCTTTTAGTTTGAAGTGCTTCATATTAAATCAAGCACCACATGATTACATACAGACATGAGGTGTAGTGTAAAAGGTGATTTCATACAAAGCAGTTCAGAAGACAAATGCATCAAATATGTTATCTAGACACACAAAGTGCAGGGCGAGACTCCATATTGTCTCCTAGAAGAAAGCATATACTGAATAATGCAGATCGAGAAAGAAACATAATGTCTGATGGCAAGATAAGTATCAATTTCCACCATTGTATCCCGTACACTTGACGTCATTGATCAGTGAAACTGTTTGATCCGGGGGAAGGGGGGTTAGGGTAGGGGTCAACTCATTCCAATTCAGCGCGATTGAAATGACATCACATACAAGTTAAGTCATTGATCATTCAAACTGTTCGGTTTTGGGAAGGGGGGAGGGGAAGGATGCGGCAACAAGGTCAGCTCATTCCAATTCAACGTGATTGAAATGACATCACATACAAGTTAGGTCGGTCGTTGGGAAACGGGGAAGGGGGTTAGGAAGGATGAGGGGACAGGGGCAGCTCATTCCAATTCAGCGCGATTTAAATGACATCACACGCATTGTCAATTTAAAGTCGGGGGAAGGGGAGATGGTATTCTAATGTTACTATCCTCATTCTGTCCTTTCAAACTGGGTCCCATGGTATTGATGCATCCGTGCCAGCTGCCGAAGCTCTCCACCTTTTAGTTCTTCGTGATTTTTTGAGAGGTAATACCGGTTCTTTATCTACAGTGTAGCTACAATGAAGGCAGCTGTCATGCCCATGGAAATACTCCTTATCAGAATAGAGTTCTTCTATCATTTATCATTGAACAATCAGCTATTAGGTATGTTTAATGGACCTGCTTGGTTAAAGCTGATGTTCAGTGAGAAATTGCACTCTTAAGCTGTCTCAAATTGAATCTTTTACAATGTACATGTACTGTACATGCTGTTAAATTTATTATGGGGTATAAGTCTTATGAAGTGATAAGCTTGGATTTCCAAAAAATTGCATTGGTTCATTGTAAAGCATAGTAGAGCATACTTGCATGAATAAATTGAGGCTGTAATGATAATTATTTTATGATATTTAATAAATAAACTAACCTATAAGTAAAGAAATAGAAGACATATTTCAGAGCTACATTGAACAGAGAACATGCTTTTCACAGAGAAGCATCATTAAAATAAAACCTTGAATTTCATATCTATACCTTTAATTACGCTTTCTTTTTTTTAGATATTGAATGATGTTGATTGAATAAGCCATGGTGTGTGTAGGCTAGTAGGATATAGTAAGAAAAAATGTAGAAAGCTAGGCTAATGAGCATGCGATTCCCCTCGGGGGTAGTTCGCATGAAAGAAAGTTGTCCTACACTTGACACATGGCAGTCAGCTGGGAATGGTGTGTCTGTGATGACGATTGGCTGTTCCGCAGCAGAGACGTGATGCAATGTGTAAGATTGTACTTGAACAGGAATAGTGATGTGGAATATTATGAAGGAATGTATTTATCCAAGTGGGATGAAATGTACCATGTTATTAGCATTCCTGCTAATGATTGATCCCACGTGGAGCCAAAAATATAATTTCATTACCGTAAAACTAGGAACATTTATTCACACATGCAGGCATGGATATTTTGCAAATGTTCATGAATCGTCCAGATTTCATCCTGCTGAATGATTGAATTAAAGTGCATATCACTTAATATTTGCTGTGTGCAAGAGTTTCTAGCTGCTGAAAAGCCTGAAATAGCCATCGTTAACAATTTGCTGAAGATTTGTGTCATGAAAGATTCTGGTTTTCCAGCATTTGAAACTTAAGTTACCATTTATAGTAGTGAAGGCGCTGTTTTCCATGTCACGGTAAAATGCAGTGCTTTGCCTTTTGTCTCAGAAGTTCCATACAAATATAGAGTTTCACTACTGTAATTGGCTCATTTAGAAATACGCTAGTTGGATTAATCAACAAAATGGCTGTTTATTTGTGTTAGTTAAGACCCTGTTATTCCAAATTCCTTTCAATTACTCAAAAATGTTCAAGCGACGACGTTGAGCTTGTAAATGTAAAGGAACGCCATCGTTCGTCCGGCCGGCGAGCTGTCTTGACTGCTGGCAGCTGGGGATCCCCCGCTGTCCGTTTCATCTGCTGCCCTCGCTCTCTGGGCCGGAATTCCTGGCATGCGCTGTTGTTTCAGACTTCTTATTTGTGAACACAAAAGAATAGAGTCAACCTCAACTGAGCACCCCAAGTGCATGATCCCTTCGTTAAATTTGTTAGTGTTAGCTTTAGTTTCTGCTGGTTACTTTTGAAAGGGTGAATTACTTCTACTGTGATGTCACAGTTTTATTTAATTCAGTCTTTTGATATAATTAACTCAACGTATGCAGTTTGACTTTTGTATACTATGGTTGATATATAATTTGGTATACATGTAATTCCCCATACTCGATCTATGGTTTAAAAGTTAAGACTACAGTCAGACTTTGTGCATACTCTATCATTGAAAAATTAACAAGATCTCTGTATATCATTACATTGTCAGTCATGTTATTTTTGGCAAGACTTATCTCATCTTGCCTGTTTTGGTAGACTACTAGATGAATGGACTGTCAATTAAGACGAAGAGGGATTTAGTATTGGAGCATTGTCTTGATTGTGTGGACCATTAGCTTGCTGCTAATGAGAGAAATGGTATTTGTTTTTAGAGCGGTAATTGATCCCTATATATCTCCGAGGCTCCCAGTAATGGCAGGTTGTGATGGTAACCTTCTGATCTATGGTATCCTTCATTTTGTGAATCATAGGGAAATGTCTTTTATTTTCTCTAGTATCTAGTTAAGCGAGAAATGCTTGGACAGGGTCATAATAATACTGCCAGGATTTCTATGGTGTCTTAGAATAGAAAAGTGAAAACACCAGTAGGCCTAAATGAGAATTAAATGTGTTTTGTTATAGACAATTGTTGCATCGTTTCACTTTATTTTACCAGATCTTCATGTATCTTTTAATAAAGGACTGACTATCATTGAGTTTAAAAATATGACTAGAAATTAGAAATAAGACATATCTGAGTTGTTGAGATGTGTAAAGTGAAAACACTGAACAGCCCACCCGCTCCCAATCTGTTGTCTATGATCCTAGAAGCTATTTTCAAATATAAAAGTGTCTGTGATATAAGACTAGGTGAAGTGCTTTTTGCCTTTGGCCCAGCAACGAGTATGGGATGATTAAATGAGTGAATGAATTTATGAATAGATGACTGTAGAAGGACTACATTTATGAATTAAACATGAATCCATGCACCCACTGAATTCTCTCTCTAGTTTAGCTTTACAAACCCTGAAGTCGCACCAGAATTCTCCTTTACTTGTGATGGAGATAGATTTGAATTTAGTAGCGTATACCTTATATTATACAAGGCCTATTATGCATAAAAGATAATTGTTTCCAACGGTTTGTGGCCAGTGATGATATTATCCATCCATTGCTTCGGAACTTCAAGATAACCATTGGAACTAGAACCATGAGAAATAAATGTACATGTTATATTAGAAAATGTAATTTGCAGCTAATTTCACTATTTTTCCTCCAGTGCATTTACAAAATGCTCCGTGAAATGGTGATATTGGAAGTTGTTTTTATAAATTACCTTTTAACGTGCTAGAAAAGAGGCAGTTTCAGCCCAAGTGAAGCAATTCAGATTAAATGGATGCCTAGAGAACATTCAGAATTAAAGTGTGACCTGATATTTACCACATCTTATTTTAGAGCTAACTCCAACAGAAAATAATATGCATGCCCAAAGAATATTTTAAGGGCTTAATTTCTGGCTGATGACTTTTTTCTTTGTCCATTTATTAAGCAATCTTGAAGCAGGAAATCAAAGGACTCGATCCCCTCCGAAGCTGTTTTCTTTCTCAGTCTCGGCTCAAATTAAAATGGCTGCAAGTCATTTTTCATGTTCAGACATTTTTTGTCTTCTTTATCGGAAGGAGACGACCAGGGGTCATGAAAGAGATCAGAAAGGTCGGGATGACACACTTATTTTTTACACCAGATCTTGTGTCTGCAGGAAGTTTTCTTCTTATTCACAATGCATGGCATTGTAGGTGTGGGGAGATGATGATGATGTGTATTTCTATCGATGCGGCACTTGCAGCCATTTTGACCCATTTATTACAGGCCTGAATGGCGGGAGGCTCCCTTCATTGGTCTACATGCATTGCTATTGATGTTTATCATACTTTTTTTTGGGGGGGGGGGGGGCTTGCCTTAGGTATAGCCTATGTTATGGATATCCATTTACAGTTTCACATTCAAATATGCTACACCATGAGAACTACAAGTATATATGGGGAATTGATTAACTTGATATTTTTTCTGTTCAGAGAAAGAAGAGATAACTCATATTCTGTAACACATATCGTCGCTGTTTTCACGAAGTGACGGTAGTGAAAAAAAATTGCATTCACTTTGCGTTACGATTTTCCTCACTACCGTCACTTCTTGAAAATAGGGACGATATGTAGTGCCCTTATGGCTTTCAGCAGGGGATATAATGCTTCTTGCAACTATCTATGGATGCAGTGAAGACTCAAAATAGAATTCTCTTATTCCCTGATTTTACAAATGTGTTTTTAACTTGTTGACTTTGGTGATTAGATCTCAAGCACAAGTTGGTTCCAAAGTGAATGCAATAATTTGAATAGATACCAGGCTTTGACCAAGGAGATTTTACATGCCTTTTATGAAAAACTTAACACCAATGCTACAATGGGTCTCTGTTTAAAGGATTGGTCAATCTTGAGTGACCAATGTGGACACTTGTACTTATTCACAGGCTTTGTCAAAACCATGGACATTAAGACCCATTGTAAGTAAAGCCACTGACCATACACGGATCATAGTGTTAGGGACTAGACTTCAGTACTTGCTTCCAATCTAAGTGTGTGTGGTTTATCATGTAATTAAAATGACCACTGCTGTTTCCAGCACCTAAATTAATACCTCTCATCGTGACCAAATATTGCTTCAGCTGTTATCAGTCAACATGGAGACTCCCTCTCCATCACACTTCTTCCATGGAGTCAACATTCATTAGTATTGCTATACATGTAGGAGATATCTTCTTCGTAGAACCAGAAGGACGTTAAAACAATAATACGAGTTGCCTCTTTCTGGCTCTCTTCAGACAATGTATAGAGCTGACTGGAAAACAAATGTTGTTCTTCCAGGGAGTCAACATTCATTAGTGTTGCTATACACGTAGGAGATATCTTCTTCGTAAAGCCAGAAGGATGTTAAAACAATAATATGAGTTGCATCTTTCTGGCTCTCTTCAGACAATGTACAGAGCTGACTGGTAAACAAATGTTGTTCTTCCAGGGAGTCAACATTCATTAGTATGGCTATACATGCAGGAGATATCTTCTTCGTAAAGCCAGAACGGCGTTAAAACAATAATATGAGTTGTGTCTTTCTGGCTATTTTCAGACAATGTATAGAGCTGACTGGGAAACAAATGTTGTTCTTCCAGGGAGTCAACATTCATTAGTATTGCTATACACGTAGGAGATATCTTCTTCGTAAAGCCAGAAAGGCGTTAAACAATAATATGAGTTGTGTCCTACTGGGTCTCATCAGTCGAGTTTGTGCGTAAAGTGATTTCTACAAAGGATATGTTACTGAAGCAAAAAACGATTGCAATTTTCATATCCAAACTTGAGAATAGAATAATAGTTGTTAGGATTTTTCAGGTTTTTTTTCTCCTGCAGATACATGTCCAAACACAAGCTATTTCTCTGCCTTTATTTACTTCGCAACAAAGAAAGAAAGAAAAAGTTGTGAGAAATGATTATAATTCTTTATTAAAACTATAACATTGCAATGTTTTCTACTTGTCAAGAGATTTTTGAGACATGAGTTTGTCCCCTAGCTGTTGAATATTTTTAAATATTAAAAATTGGAGATGGACCGTTCTTAAAATCAGAATTTTACTCCAGTTATTTCCATGACCAAACTGTTGTTCAGGTTTTGATGCATGTTCTTATGGCATTAATTTAGACCCATGCACTAGAGCCATATGGGAGAGCTTAGATTTCGGTACCATCTGATCAAAAACTGTAACTTTAAACTGCCCCTGTAGTCTTCTACCAGACATTTTTATTCTGCAAAAACCTGAAACTTTCACGTGCACAAGTTGTTTGCAAATTATGCAAATTTCACAAGTTTATTACTATTAAAGAATTGAATCACAATTGAAAGAATGCCTATTTCTCCAGTTCGCAATTTTCCTTGCCATTTACATGGCAGATTCCCAAAGTTTTCATGTTGCGAAAGTTTCTGGTTTTGCATGCAGTATTCACCAGATAAACTGTCTCTCTCTCTCTCTCTCTTTTAAAAGAGAAAAATAAAACATAGATGTAAAAGAATGTACATGTAACTGTAACTAGGTAATTCATTTTTTTACTTTAAAAAAAATTGAGTGCTTTATGAAGCAATTATTTATCTCTAGTCTAGTTGTGATTTAAGCTGAAGTCAACAGCTGGAATGATTAATGAGGCAGTTTACAACATTATTCATCATTACATTTGACTGGTACATGTTTCAATATCCTGCTTCACAATTCTTAAGTTTGATACAATGTATGTAAGAGAAAAGCACATTAAATTTGATTTCTAGTTTCTAGTTCCCTCCTTCTATTCCTTTTCAGCGTGGATCCTACATATATATTTATTCATTATGTTGGATATGAGAGACAATTTTAGGCAATGAAGTAATGGAGGAAAAAATAATCATTTGATTAATGCAATTGGACCTTATGTTGAGCATCTGTATTGCATTGATTAATTAAAATTTTGTTTTGAAAATTTGTGTTGAAATTTACCTTGGACCATATTTATGGGTTGCACTAATATCAGATATGAAATAAACTGATCCTTGTTTCTTTCAAAATTTAAAGTGGATGGGAAACTAGGAATAATGTTTACTAGGGCTAATGGGTTAGGTTCTAGACTACTACTACTACTAGTACACGCATACACACACCATCTGGTTTGAAAACGAATCTTTCTGACGAGAGATGGCTCGGCAGGTATGACTGTATTAGACACGCACGCACAGATTGGTAGGAATTACAACTCTTGGTGCCCTCTGATAGATCAGGATTCTTGCTCAGAAACCAGATTCGATTGGAAATCTAGTTCAGCTAGCACTGTTCAAAATTCAAGAGAAACATGATCTTTGCTTAGGGAAACAGTTGTCTTTGATGGCTCTCTTTACTAAATTCATGTAATATCTGTTTGGTTGTGTATATACTGTGGTTACCAGGATGTGCATATCGAAACTGGTAATTCACTTCTAGCATACACTTGACAAAGGCAGTTACTTTTTGGGCTATTATGCAAAGCAAGGTGTTATTTTCATGAAAACCTCATACAAGCTCAATTACAAGTTTGCTGATATTGCCATTGAAATGCGTGTTAATTGTAATAAGCACGTTTCAATGGGATTTCTGTGAACTTGTACACTTCATGACGGTTTCATGAAACGATGCCCATGATAGCCAATGAAAGGAAATGAAGAGAATCTGTTTACATTTAAACAAACAAAGGTTTGGAGATAATCAATCCGTTAGTCACAGTTACAAAGTGAAAATAGAAATAAAGATTCCAAAAAAGAGAGGCTGTCCTCTCTTTCAGGTTCTTTTTCTGGCATGTACAGGTATGCATGAATCAACCTCTTTCATTTCTTGCCAAATGCTAAAAAGTTCCTAAATTTGTAAGCTGAGTAAAGTGTATTGATAAGTATGTGTGCATTTTTCGCTGAGATACAGGCATTTAAATTTTGTATTATAATGTCATGGTATGAAAACAGGAAGTATGAAGCATTGCTTTGTCTTTCCCTTCTTCAGTCGTTAACATAGATACCACCAATCCCATTGGCCATGCCGATCAGGGACCACTCTCAATATCCAGCTAGAAATGTGGTGCGCAACCCCTCTCTGTGTGTGCCAATGTGCACAGTCTAAACACAGAATTGTGCGTTGGAAACTGAACTGTGTCGTGTGGCAGTTTGAACGGTACCGAACCAGGAAACAAGCTGCTACACACATGTAAAATGTTTTTTTTTTCTTTCTTCATTAAAGCTTGTTTAATATGGTGTTGAGCAAACAATGGTGCAATACAAAGGATATCTCCATCTGTTACCTGGTATTTTCTAAAAACCTGTCTCGAAATGAAAAAAGATTTTGCCTTAATTAAGAATCAGGGTTGAGAAAAAAAACTGACATTGAGCTTTATTGCATTTACATGTGGCTTTCCACGTAAACAAAACCGATTACCGTTCAGATTGTGAAGAAACACAATAGTCAAAATTATGCGTGAAAGATTTTAATTCCTTGTAGAGTATAACCGCATAAGGAAAGCAACTAAGCATGCACAATTTGTGGGAATATGACTTCTTGTGATTGAGTATAATGTATCTTGACTCGGAAGAGAGAGAATCAAGAAGTTCATTACTTGGTTTTATGAAGTACTTGAGAAAGAAAAAAAATGCCCACTTGTCTGTGTGAAGTGTTAATAATGACTCATTGTTGTATATACAACTAACCAGGAAACCATCCAAATATTTCTCTAGCAATCCAAAAAGAAAACATTTCATTAATTAGTTTTGAAGCGCTCATATTTCCCCCATTATTAACCACGGAGTATAATACATACATGTACATGCATGGAAGGTGCAGATGATGATGTTGAACTAACCTCCATAATATTTTTTTTTGCCTCGGTGTAATGTTGTAAATAGTGACGTACTTCATTCATAATTGAAGTTCTAATATGAAAAAGACTGCCTGTTTAAATGAAAAGGAACATGTTTAAATGAAAAGGAACATGTTCTGGGTTTCTGTTTGTTGTCCTGGAAATGTAAATTTTGTAACAATAGATTCCATGCTGTAGTCGGAAAGTTAAAACTTTCAGTTTCAATTTACATCATGATTTCAGTTGTAACTTTGATTTTATTCTACATGTTCAAATTTGATAGGCTTGCATATTTGGGGTTTGATAATAAATGATATTGAGTATTTAGGAGTGCTAAATCCATAGTGCTTACAAAATTACAGAACATTAAGAGGAACGTAAAATACATAGACTCATAAAATAAGTAAAATCACATTTGGGTTACTGAGGGAAGAAGTACATTTTAAGGAATCTTTTGAAAGAGGCAAGACAGGTTTACATGATTTCTCTGATGGAAAGTGGGGTATTTTCTTTCCCTATGTTTTTAGAGAAAATCTAATTTGGTGCTCTGAGGAGATCCTTAACTGGATTGAACTAGATTTCAATTGTGGTATGCAAACGATAGTCTTGTAGCTTCACTGTTTTATTTAAAGTCCTTTTTTAAAGAAAAAGAACAATCTTCGAAGTGGATTATACAAAATAAAAGGAGTCTTTAATTTTTCCTGGAATTGACTTTCAATCACTCTGCCCGTGAGTTCTATACTCTCTTGTGAATCTGAAAAAGGCTAACGGTTAGTGCAAAGACATGGATGCCCTCTTACCTGGCGGAGTCTCGTCAACGAGGGCTCACCTGGGGGGCTCGCTCTCGTTGCATTTTAACCCGGAGCCCGTTACCTGCGAGATGTCACGATTGGAGCTCCAGCACCTTTGGGTGTCGCGGGCCAAACAATCACGGAAATTACTTTGGCGCGATTCAGCGTGGTTGCATGTTCAGAGTAAATAGCTGAGAGCGAGGCAGCTAGAATAGGATTCCTTGTACGCGGTGGGAGCCTTGATAAACAAGGGGGAAGAGCGAACGGCCGATGAAAAGTGACAATGAAAATTGAGTGGAAATAAAAGGAGAGAGAGAGAGAGAGGACGAGGGTGAATGAAATGGGGATATATGATAGCTATTGATGCTCATTATATCATGCAAAACATGAGAGTTTAACTGGAAGATATCATATTTCCTGATTACACAAGAATAACTCGTATGGATAGATGAAATATCATAAGATTGTTTAATGGAGAATTTGCTGAGATGGCATACATGTAAATGTAAATGGTTAGCAGAGATAGGGATTCTAGATGATAGCATAGAAGGCCTTTATAAGGTACCGTCTTTTGATTATACATTGATATTGATACGCTCATTCATCAAACCGTGTTTTCCTATCCCCTTTTACCCTCTGGCCCGCTTGCGATATGCGCGATTGAAAAAACGGCTTATGATAAGAAGGATGGACAACACACAACAATCAAATCCAGCAAGTGTACATCACATCCCACAGCACACAGATTCTAATTCATCCATGTTTTTTTAAGGAGCGGAACAGGCTTCTTTCATTTCTACAGCTACCGAAACAGATATGACCCGTCACTGTAATATTATGAAGGAAAGCAATGCACATTCCGGTACAGATTTTGATTAGGTGTATATTTTTGGAAGAATATGATCTGTTTTGATCGCAGTTCGGTCCCACTCCCAAATTGAAGACGTACCTCTGGGCCATGATATTGTCTGCTGAGAGCCAGAAGGATGTTAAATGTCATTATTTTAAACATGGAAGTAGCTCCCTTCTGACTGCCAACATCTAAAATATTTTGGTTGAAGGTTACAAAGGTGGAATAGTAGTGGATTATGGCATGATGATGTTTTTACGAAATATATTTTGATATACCTTATCTGGGAGGTGTTTCACAAAGACTAAGATCGACATTAAGCTGGACTTAACTATGGCAGGCCGTTCATGCCACTATTTCCTCTAAATTGGCATTGGTTTCTCAAGGGAAGCACAAATTGTCGTCACAAATCTACAGAATTTACATTTTTTGATAGTTCATTATTGAAGATCATAATTGAGAGACGAATGGTGAGAGCAACCAGTGGCATGAACGGCCTGCCATAATTAAGTCCAACTTAAAGTTGATCTTAGTCTTTGTGAAACACCCCCCTGATCAAAGGGTTTGGGTTAGGTATGGTGTATGTCCAGGTTGAAATTAAAGGTAAAGACCAGTTATGGTCATGCGATTGCATTGTGAAAGAAACGTTGTGGAATCGATCAGAAAAGGTTGATCATCTAGCATCTAGCATCTGCAAGGTTCTGGAATCATCAAAATGATAAGAAATTTGGCCCATTCTTCGTAAAGTTACAAGCACTATACACAGAAAGATGTATATGGGACTACCCTATATCTCTCACAGACCATGAGAGAAACAAATTTACCAAATATATGAATTAATAGGCGGTTTCCCGGCAAATTTTGTATCATCATGTATTAGTCAAAACATATTCTTTCACATGATTGGTAATGAGAGCTTCCATTTCATTTTTTGAAATTGGGGCATTTCCAATACTGGTCTTTACCTTTAAGAAGTTGTTTAGCACAGGATATTGACTGCGGTGCACTTGTCACCAGAGCATAGTTAGTTGTACAACTGTTTGACTACTTTAAATCCCTGAAACTTTTCTGTGCACGGATTGTTTGCAAATTTTGTAGCTTGTTAAAATTCACACACTTTCATGCTGTGAAATAGTCGAATAACAACTGATGCAACACTGAATTCAAACAATTTGTTTACAAATATCTTGCTGTGAAACGTGGCGTGTACAGTTCCTGAAAGCTTCAAGTTGTGAGAGTTTCTGGCTTTAATAACAGGTTATATTTATCAAGAGATGTTTATATATTTTTAATTAATTCTTTATCTCCTTTCTTTTCTTTTCTTTTCTCTGACCAGGTCGATCCTAAAGTGGCGTTCCCTAAGAGATCCCATCCCAAGGTAAGAACAGTAAATTTCAATTCCCCCCCTCTTTTTCTCTTTTTCACTGACAAAAAGAGACTAAAAACTTTTTGCCAAGGTGTATGACTTGTACGATCATTGTTCCAGTGCATTTTTCTTTCCTTTTAACCACATTATATATGAACAGCAATGTGGTGGTGGTAGTAGTGATTATGTGAGCAGTGGTTGTTTATGGTGGTGATTACTGATTGTGATGACATGATGATGACATTGACGACGATGATGATGATGATGATGATGATGACGATGATGATGATGATGATGATGATGATGATAGTGATGTTTACGATGATGATGACGATGATATTGATGATCACATTGATGATGGCAATGATCATGATAGGGATAACAGAGGTACATTGCACAGGGATGCCAGTTTTCAGGCAATAGCCTGAATTCAGGCCCTGGTGAGTTAGTTTCAGACCATAGTTTTAGCTTTTTTGTGTACAAAATAGCTACATGTAATTCTAGGTGATTTTCAGGTCCTCTGGTCAATTCTAACTGGCATCCCTGATTGTAACAAAAGCATGATTTATGGATGCCTAAAACATTCATAGACAATGAATTGCACAACGTACATGAGATTCAAGTACAAGGCTATGCTCTAACAGGATGTGTATCTAATGATGAGGGCTGTTATCAAGTTCCATAGTTACGGTAGGAATTCACGGTATCCGATCACTGATCATTTTTATGTGGGTAGGACTATCATATTGCAGTAGGTAACATACGGATTACCTCCAAAATGCCTGGAATACGGCACAGTGAAATTGAATACGTGATTAACGTAGAATCCCTGTAAAATTCCAATCAAGTTCATTGTATTGTGAGAGATATGGTGTTGCACATTTTGTGAACTGAAGTATCAAGCAATTTTTTTGTTCAAATTTTTAGAAAAGTAGACTTTAATTTTTACCATCTAAAATTGCAACTTGAACATAATTCCTGAATTTCATGTAATTGTGGTTATTTTGACATTCTGATATTGACCTCTGCACCCATACGCTAATGAAAACTGTTTACATTGTGCACAAAACCTGTGCTGACATTGGAATGTGTTTCTCATAAATGGATGTGTTAATCAATATGCCAGTTCATTAACAATGAACAGCCTTCGCAATGTGATGTAGAACATACATGTATGAATGCTAGAATTGAACAGGGAATTTATGATACGACATATTTCACATGTTGTATGAAAATTAAGGTAAAGTAACAGTGAGTGGAACAAATTCTGAAGCCCCCCCCCCCCCGAAATTATTATAGATAGATAGATAGAGAGAGGGAGAGAGAGAGAGAGAGAGAGAGAGGGAGGGAGAGAGAGAGAGAGAGAGAGAGACATACAGAAAGTAATGGCTAGATTGATTGATAGAGAAAGAGAAATAGACAGGAGAGAAGGGGATGAGGGTATATAGAGAGCTAGTTATTCAGTGTTATTTCGTTTCCTTCTCTTTCCCTTAACGATTTAAGTGGGGCCTTGACGAAATTGGCATTTTTCCTTTCCTGCCTTCAAAAGACTAGAATACACATGACCTTGTTTGCGCTTCCATTTTAGCCATTACGGAGCGGGTAAATGTTTGTATTAAGAGGGTCCTTCAAATATCACCAAGGCACACACTCCTCCTGACATCAAATTATAAAGAAATAAATGATTGCGGTGCCTTGAATTGGTTTTCATTTCTCTACCACACCCCAACCCCATTGTGGCTGCGTGTAGTCCCACTCATTGTACCTGTTGTTCATGTACAAGGCCGTAATCAATAGACTGCTAACAATGTATCAAAAGGAGAAGAAAAAAAGAGTTATGTTTTCATTAATTTCCGCCTTTTCATAAACACTATTACTGCCTGGGAACTAGTGCGTGTTATTCCTGATGTTATTACCTTCTGGGAATAAGCTATGAATATTTGGATTTTTAATAAACTAATTGCCTTGAGTTAGTGGTAAACATAATTATCTCAGCATAGTCACTGGTACAAAATATGAAGAGATATATAGTTTTTATATGTTATTTAGGAGATCTAAATTGTTGAATATCTATATGCAACAAATGTGAATTCAATTGGTTGAAAATCTAAAACATGAGGATAAATCACTTACATAGTTAATATATTGCTGAAAATAAATATGAAATAATTCCAGCTCAGAGCCGTTTCTGGTATCATGTAATTAGAAATGGATATCGCACACTGCCGCATGCAAGCCACATGAAGCTGGGATATTGAGGTCCCTTCATTAATTAGCGGCCAGCCGGGACGTGTTTATTTATGTGTGTCAGTTATTTTGTTGGGCTAGCTAGCTGTATGATAAATATGAGTGGAAGGAAGGCTGGCTGGGGATGACGTGGTCCATGTTTCATGGCTGGTTGCTTTCCCTCCAAAGGGATGCCTGGGGAGGTATTATGGCGCCATAAATTAGGATTCCTCCCGGGTTTACTGTCTCAGGAGGCGCGGAGGAGGAGAGGAAGGGAAGCTAGCTAGCTTTGCTTTTTTTTTTCGGGGATGGGAATGGAGTTCCGTTAATGTGACATCTCTGCATGTACATGTTGCTGTATACATGAACATGCTGAAATGATCTAAAATCGCAATTTATGTTAATTTTTTTTTTTTTGGGGGGGATGGGACGGGAATGGAGTTCCGTTAATGTGACATCTCTGCGTCACTGTACATGTTGCTGTAAATGCTGAAATGATATGAAATCACAAATTATGTTAATTCATTTTTTTTCGGAGGGGGGGGGGGGGTTGGGGATGGAGCTCCGTTAATGTGACATCTCTGCATCACTGTAGATGTTGCTGCTGTACATGCCGAAATGATCTGAAATCACAAATTATGCTAATTTGACAAGATATGTCATGGCTCTGTCATAACTACAGGCGCCGTTGCACAGTTGGACCATGAACCTAATATTAGGTTCATGGTTAGACACTGGTGCAGTCGTGTTGTAGGAGACTCCAAGTTGGAATGGAAGAAGTCATGTTGAATGCCATTTTTTCCTGCACCCCTAGTTAGTCAGGAAGTGTACGGTCTTGTTTGACTTTATCAATTGTTTCAGCAATAGAATATGCTGGTAACATGCAGATCCTTGCAGATAGTGTACCAAACCTTGTGGATAAATGAAGTGATTTTTTTCATAGAACTATGGCTACCATACTTATAGGTGACCCCCAGTACCTCTTAAGTTGGTCAACAATACTTTTTTCCATTTATCATCCTAGTTTTTCCAAAGATTGTCTTAGTTGGAGTGGCAAGCAAGAAACAGCTCACCTTAACAAAATGAAATGATGTTAGGCCTATAGGTTGGAGCAAATGATTCCAGTGCAAATGCTGAAGTCGATTAGTGCCTGTGCATGACTGCATGGACGACATACAAACCAGTATATCTTCATTCGTGTCTACCATAGGTAGCGATCATTCAGTATTTTATCAGGGAACAGCCACAAAGATTGTCCTCCAGATGATGACAGAAAGAGAGATGTTGTTTTATTCCATTTTGAAAGCATCCGATAAACTTGTTGCCCCTTTGTCTGTATCATAAACAATGTTATCGTGGGTGGGTTCATGCAGATCGTGCTGTGTGCATCCCAAGATCATATACACCTTGTGTATGAATTCAAACCAGCTGAAGGCAACAGGGCCAATGCTTACCATGACATCTCCATCTCACTTCCTGTTTCCCCTCTCTCTCTCTCTCTCTCTCTCTCTCTTGCTATCTCTCTCTTTCTCTCCGTCTATCTCCCTCTCTCTTTCTCTTCATCTCTTTCACTCTGTATGCAAGTAATCTAACCTTACAGACCAGGGTCAAGAAGGTTTTGTTTCACCGGTTTCATCCTGTCTTCAACTTGGACTTACTTCTAAGGCATTTTTAGAAACCTGATTCATGAGTGATTCAAGGAGAAGTGAATATTTCAAATATATTCTCACAAATGGTTTATAAAAGTTGAGGAATATGCCAGAGAAGGAACAAAATGTTCAAGTTTCAGACCTACACGTATACTACTAATTTACTTACAATGCATTTGACGCATTGTTTCTTTAATACTTTCTTACGCCAATGCTGTCCGACTTGGCACTATTCTTTTGTATTTATTTTTTGGGATATCTAGGCCTTCTTACGATTGATGAAACAGACAATTAAGATCTCCCTTGTGAACCAATGCTATAAATATCTGAACTGAACTTAAACGTGGAAAGAAACAAATGAAGGTGTGACAAGAATTCCAATTTTCATTAGGACGGAGACGAAGTGAGAAAGAGAGAGAAATAGAGAGAGAGAGAGCAAGAGAGAAGAAAGATGGTGAAAACTGTTCGTGTCAAGTGAAACTGTTGGACTTTGCTTATCAAATATTGAGACTGCAGTTTCTAGAGGAGGGTAACGTGTGTATGGGGTTAGCAGAAATGCGCTAGAACATACAGAGGACTTGATCATTTGTATTAGGATTTTACCTTACCCTTTTGTTGGCGAACAAATACAATTTTCATGAGCATGCATATTACAAGACCTTCAGATTTGATAGCAATAATATAAATTGAGTCGAAAATGCTTTCTTTATTTATCTTCTTTCTCATGTTTTGGGGTATGTGTGGGCGTGGCGATTATTGTGCTGCACACAATTGCATGATGTGGCAATTACCGGTATATGATTATTTTAAAAGTAGTTTTGAGTTCCGGTAATGAGGAAAAAAATAACTGTATAATCCATTACAACTTACCCTGAATGCTCTAGACTACAAATATTGTAAAGATATCTGGCAAACAGATTTGATAGAAATGTTGATTAATGAATGAACAAACTAAAAAGGGAGAAAACAAGATGGCAGTTATGAACAATAGAACACATTAGTCCAATAATGCTATGTGCATACCATTTTTGATTGATAATCATTGCATATGGTGGATTACTAGAGTACACGATTTTCCATAAGTTTATCAAGATTGTTACTTTTTAATGGTCAAAACAACAAATTTACTTTATAATAAATAAAACTGACTATAATCACTAATAAATTGCAGTTTTATGATCAATGACAAAATTCACAAATACCTTTAAAATATGTGGACCTATCAGCCTTCAAGGTGTGTTCAAAACAAATTTCTTTCCTTTTTATTCTGAATCTGGAATTAGGCAGAGATATTGTTCATCCATATAACCCATGTCCTTCCCTGCCTGAATACGTATACCACAATCAGGCAATGCAAACATGAACAATAAAAGGAATTTGCTACAAACTCAAACAAGAAATGTTCTGCATCATAGATTTTCAGCAAACGTCATTAGGATTGATTTAATATAAAGAGAATCTATTCATGGGTTTCGATGAGTAATTTCAAAATGTTTGGTTTACCATGGTGATTAAGTCAATGGCGTGTGTTGGCAGGCTCGAAGAACACAAAACCATTTTGTTGTTAAACCAAAAAATATTAACCAAAAAATAATTATAGAAGTAATGGCCCTCTGTTTGTCTTCCTCTTTGTTTTTCTGTCTCTCCTTTGTCTCTCATGATGTCTTTATATATTTGTCAATCATTACCATTGCTCTATTTCTCTATCTTTCTTCTCCCTGATTACCGAAGACCACATATTTTTACACGTTCAAACATTTTGTGAATTTCTCGCAGCTAGATTTTTACGATGCAAAATGGCTTCTTGGTCTTGCGGCTAAAGTGGACAATATCTATCATGTTACAAAATATGTCATAAAATTTCAGATTTTATAGTTCGTCCATATTCTAATCGCTCTGTCTATTTGCCTGCTTCTCTCTGTCTCTCTTTAGTTTGTTTTATTCAATTTTATTTCTCTGACTGTGTCCACAGTTCTCTTTCTGCCATCTTTTGCTAAATAAGTATGCCATATTATCGTTTCTCTTTCTTTCTGTATCTCTCTGCCTCTCTCTCTCTCTCTTTTGTCTATATTCATATATCCTCATCATTATTTCTCTCACTGTGTCCACATTTCTCTTCCTACTATCTTTTGCTACTGTATATGTATGCCATATTATCATTTTTCTTTCTTTCTGTATCTCTCTGCCTCTCTCTCTCTCTCTTTTGTTCTATATTCATATATCCTCGTCATCCTGTCCTTGTGACTCCCAGTCTGTTTACCTCTCTCTCTCTCTCTCTCTCTTCCTCTGTCTGTACACCACCAAGGTGTGGGAGTTATCCCTTTGTCACAAACGTGCAATCAAGCCCTGAATAGCGGTAGGATGTTTCCAGGGCCATCCCTCTATTGTTATGCACTGAATCTGGAACAGGAGATCCAGTCCAACGGCCAACAAAAGACTTGACAACTATCACTGGTCAGGCCTGACCTTGGGCCATTTAATGACCAGATGGACTATAAATAGCCGCACTTGGTGCATAAGACACAAGTGCAGGCAATCCACACGCACATGTAGGTTTATAAATGTACATCGTGAGGAGATTGTACCTATATCGTGGCTGCTTATGGATACTTGCACACGTGTATGTATATGTATAAAATGCAGTCCATAGGCCTACACGAATGAGAATTCTATGCAACTCACTACCGGTACTTAGAATGAGCATATTCAATACAAGCATTGTGTTTTGAATCTAATGGCAGTTTAAACAAAGAATATGTTGGAATCCTTTAAAAAACAAAAATCATGAATGAGGATTTTACTTCTACAACGAGAAAACAAATAGAATTTGTGGAATTTACATCAGGAGCCTTCATATACTTGTGTAGGTTAAGCCATTATCAGTTTGTAATTACAAAGCACATACGGTAGGCCTACTGAAATATAAATGGTTGAATTGTTCTCATTATTCTATATGTTACTTTGTGCGCTCTCGAAGTACTGGAATTTGGTAGATCCTAAAATCATATAGGCCCTACAAAGCCCATGCCATATTTCACCTTTAACCTTTTACAGGTCTATGTTTTTACCTGAGGTTTGTTGTTTGTATGTTCCAAACTATATCAATGGATTATGCAGTCAAAGGCCCCAGCCCCTACTTTTAATTCTTGCTTGAAGGTAGGCAGAGTGATAAACAGGTAGAAAATTCTGTTTTTTCTGCTCGAAATTGCTTCAAGGTCATGGCTAATGGAGAGTGATTTGAACAAATATTACAAGTAGGTCGCATTGATACAGATGCACGCAAGCAATCCAGGCAGGCATCCTTTCTCTTTCTCTTTCTCTCTCTCTCTCTCTCTCTTTCTCTCTCTCCCCCCCCCCCCCCTTCACTCTCTCTTTCAATTCCCATGTTGTTCATTTAATTCCAGCCACGATGCATATACATCAAACGTGCATGCGATGTCTGTGTTAAAAAGTATACATGTACCTGGATAGAATTTGCTATGTACAGTGCTGGAATTCTGCACATGCCAATGCAATATTCTATGGAGGGGGAAAGCTCAGAAATCAGAATTGTAGGTCCCCGGCCCCTCCCCAACAGGTTATAGTCCTTGCCTGAATCTATTTGTATTGGTTTTGTTGTTCACATGTAGAATCCAAATTGGTAGGCTTATTAGAATAAGTGCATTGAAGGTTTATCATATCAATCGATGATGAATTATTGTTTAAAAATCATACTGGCATATATATACCGGTACATATATATTTTGAAATCTGACCAAGCTACGTAAATTTATGCTATATAATCAAGAGATTTAGAAGTCTATTAACTGAGAAACATCTTTTGAAACGGTTGTTTCTACACTGTAATTATGGCTTTAGCTGTTTTTACTACATGACACCTCACATGAATGGAGGTCATCTTGTTCAAAGACAGAGAGCGAGAGAGACAGAGAGAGAGCAAGAGAGAAAGAGAGAGGGAGAGAGTGATGGAGAGATGCTGTGATCTCAAGCACAAGAGATAGTTAATGATGTCAGGATTACCCTCATTAATAAGAAAGCTTCCACTACTCAAGGATCAGTGCTTGTGCTAATAGCTACTCCTAGTCGCATCCCCAGTCAATAACAGTTTCTATCCAGTGTGTGAAAGGGTAGTGTTACTCTGTATCAAGCTGGGAGAAGTAGTGGATCTAGGATTCGCCCACAGGGGGGAGGGTGGAGGGGGGGGGGGGGGTCACAAGTTATAAAGTTGTGTGACCAGCCCCTCCCCCTCCCCTAAATGAAAGGAGGGGAAAAGAAAAGAAAGAGGAAAGCAAAAAGAATTTATCAGCCCATGCTCTTTTTCTTCCACTTATCCCTTTTTTGGTGGTGGGGGGGGGGGGGGGGGATGTACCCCTGGTGCAGATTTCAATCATAAGGAAATTTCCTCCAATATGAAAGTGTTGGTGAAAATTGTTCATCGTTATATAAAATTGTATTAGTAATTAAATGAAATGTGAAGATTGTTGACTGCCTAATGGAATTTTTGAGATGAATTTATATGACAGAGGGATTTTGTGGTTTTATGTGAATGTTCTTGACAGTTTACAGTATATGGAGTAAAAGCCTCTTGTGTACTTGTGTACTTTCAAGAGAGAGAGAGAGAGAGAGAGAGAGAGAGAGAGAGAGAGAGAAGGGGGAGCAAGAGAAGAGATGCTCATTGAGAACTACCTCTTCAGGTTTATTAATTTAATGAATTTTTAATAGCAGTAGAGAGAAAGAGAGAGAGTGAGAGCTGGGGAGAAACCAACAAACATATTTCAATTACATCAACAAATGAAATCATTCAATAGAGCATACAAAGCTCCTTCTCAAATTATCATTCAAGCGTTGTTTGGATAAGCTAAATCATTTTTTGACTCATCGCTCTGTAATCCAGCTCTAAATAAGTGAGTGTTCAACGTTAATACCTAGTAATTTTGTGGTTGTACTTAATAACTTTTATAATGTGAGCACTTAATTTTTTTTTCTGGTGGTTGATTGATCGTTGCACGGAATGTTGTGGGCTGACAGGCGCAGTGACGTAGGTAAGCACTGTGGGGAGTGCAGAGGTAAAGAGCGAGAGAGGGATGCTGAGAGAGAAGGAGATAACAAGACAGAGGGTAAAGGAAGATGAAGATAGAGAGAGAGAGAGAGAGAGAGAGAGAGAGAGAGAGAGAGAGATGGAGAGAGGCGAGGATGGGAAGATAGATGGAGAGAAGATGGGATATACAGTGAGAGAGAAAATATAAGAGGACATAGGAGGGAGGAAGAGAGAGAGAGGGAGATGGAGATAGAGAGGGGGTGGGATATACAGTGATAGAGAAAAGGAGAGGAGATATTAGAGAGAGAGAGAGAGAGAGAGATGGAGGGAGGGGGTGGAGGGAGGGGATGGAGGGATAGTATATGTAGAGCACTTATAGAAAGAGGACAAAGAGGTAGAGAAAGGAAAGAAAAGAAAAATTATAAAATAAAGAGAAAGGATGGGAGAAAGAGGTGCTAGATAAATATACATGTAGCTGCAAGATGTACAAAACAATACTGAGTAATGGATAAGAAAGGAGAGAAAAGAGTAACGTAAAAGGAAAGAATTTTGCAGCAGAAAAAAGGGTACTGGCAGATACAAAAAAAAAAGGATCAATTGATAGAAGACTATCAGAAAGTGATGGAGCAGTCGTCACTTTTGATGTTTGAAGTAGATTCTCCGCTGTACGCTATAATGGAAACCCGAGTGTGTGCACACCTGGGTCGTGTATGTAGGCTACGGTAGCCGCTAGAGATCCCATTCATGTTGCATGCTTCGATCGGCTGCATGATCATGATGATGACCTTTGGCAAATTGGCCACATTGGTCTTCATTAAAAGGATGGACGATCTTGCTTTTCCCCGTGATCTCTCTGCTCTGCTTGCCGTGTGTTTAATTTTATCAAGAAAGTAGAGCACACAAGCATATTACATGATTATGCTATGAATTTGTGTTTATTATATGATGTATGTGTGTTGATCCAATATTAATTTGCTCAGAAACTATAGAATTAAAGGGTTGGGGTTGTGATTAGGTTTAAGGTCTGGTTTAGGATTATGCTTAGGGTTAGGTATAGTGGATTTTTAAGGGTTAAACTTGGGAATTCAGTTAAGAGTAGGATAGTTACTGTAAAGCAGTTGTCACTAAAGCATGTGTAGTTCCACCCCGTGTGTCTGTCTTTGATACAGCGTTCTTATAAGCATGCGTTAAATGCATGATGATGACTGGGAGGAGGATTCGTTCATGTGTTAAGCTTATGTCAAGGTCATGATGACTATTAGTGGGTTATTTATAAGGAGGGGATGGTAAGGAGGAAAATGGAATGTATTCTGGTTGTGGTAAACTACATGTATTATGCCTGTGTTATTGGTTGATTTGATACAAGACTCCTCAGCTTGTAAGCTTGTAGAAGATGTTTTGATGATGATGATGATGAGGAGGAGGAGGAGGAGGAGTGGAAGGAGGAGTGGGAGGAGGATTTGTCCATGTGTTTGCTGATGTCAAGGTCATAATAAAGCTTATTGAGTTATAAGTAGAGTCTGATGTCATGGAAAATGGAATGAATTCATATAACTGTAATTAATGCATTTGTGTTCGTGATGCCAGCTTTCTCAACATGTGGATGATGCAAGATGGGGAGGAGAAGGAGGAGGAGGAGGAGGATTCCTCCATGTGTTTACTTGGATGTCAAGGTCAAGACGACCATTATTGAGTTATAAGAGGAGTCTGGGGCTTGGAGTCTAAACGATGACAGCAGGAAGCCTGCAGGATGGCTCCTAACTGGCGTCGCCTTTAGACAAACTTGCCTCCCCATCCACGGGGTCTCCATTTCTTAATGATCTAGACAAAGTGTGAGATCGATTCCAAGGACTCCCTTCTCCTTCATTAGTGTACCAATGTCTGTCCGTCCGTATGCTAATATGCAATGTTGCCATTGATGATCATACGGAACTAGGATCGTGTCGCGTGTGAATTCGTAGACTCTTTGTTATTATTGTTAAGTCTGCAGCTCAAGATTTTCTTTAATTTGAAATCAATTAATGTAATGAGTCTATTGATTCAAACTATCAACAAAAATGGACATCAATAGAGATTATTGAGTGCAATTTAGAAAACTATGCCAATGGTAGCCAAGACACAACAAAAAGACCAAAGAAGAAAGAAGGTAGCATTCAATAAAAGTATACACAGTTGTGCTATAAATGGGGCATGGTATTAAACCCACGTCAGCGAAAAAAAATGCAATGTCTTTATATCTTTCTATTTTTATTTGGCAAATATTATGCATCATAAATGTGTCTCAGATTTCTATGGGGAGCATTCTTTACTTGTGATTAACATGATCTATGATCATGCGGGGGATGTTTTAAAATAATTTTACTCCATCGGAAACCAGAACGAATTCATTGGTCTGCCCCATTTGATACAGGCTTCTCCTGCCAGACTCAGTAAATGGGGGTGGGAAAAGGAGGAGGGGGGGGGGGGGGGGTTGGCTTTCTTTAGTGTTTGCTGATAGAGTAAAAAGAGATAAATTGGAAAACTTATGGACCATTTCATAGCCTTCACACCTTTCATTCTTTTTGCTCGGAACCCTGACATGACTTAGTTCTTTTACTTTGTTTACTCGCTCACTCTGTTGACCTAACAGCTCCACTCTTTGTCTTCAGTGTTTGTCTTTTGATATATTCCCAGACAGACTCAACAACAAACCAACGAGTGTTTGTGTAACATTGATGTGTATCGGGACTAGAGTCTCCTTGATTCGCAAAGAGAGATGCATGTAGAGACAGAAAGAAGTGACTAAGGAAAAACGGCAAAGCTAAGACATAGAAGAGGAAAGAAAAAGGAGGGTAAAAAATGGAAATAGACATGACTGTCTTGTTTTTAGCTCCTCCCAGGCTCTGTCTAGAAACCGGGAAGAAAAATAAGTAACCGATAACCATTATGTTGACATGAAAAATGTTCTTAAATGTCAGAGCTGAAAGATATTTCAAAACATGTGCCATATTAAAACTAACAGAAGGGTGAATCACCCTGTACTTTATATTGCTGTGTGTGTTGCAATACCAATCCCTCATGTATCCTCAACGAGGTCACTGTCTCGTAGTATTATGCAATATCCCTATAGTACCTCTCCAGCATCTTGGCTAGACAATCCCTATATTAGGGTAATTAATTTTCTCAATTAAAGTGACCTAATTGTGATGTAATCCCCCCTATCCCATGTTTCCTCGTGTATAGCAGCACCTCTCCTTTATTCCGCCATGCTTACAAGTCATTTACTTTAACGACTTAGTGTGGGCTGTTTGAATGATATGTCTTATGTAATATATTTTTTGTTCAGTTTTTCTTCCGCTGGTAGATTCCTTTCTACCTCAACCTTTCTAAACATTGATTTACACAGCATATAATAAATAACAATGTTTGTTCTATATAGGCCAATATATAGGTGCTTTGAATAAGGTATGCCCCTTCTTCAACAAATCATATTTTGACATCATCATAACTTCAGTTTCTTTATTCAATGATTTTTTTGAAACCCATAGTCATAAGTTATTCCCATGGTAAAATAGTCCTGGCATTGCAAAATGCTGAATTCTATAACCTTTTTTCTAGCTCCTACAACAACATAGTTGCTCTCACATTGTGCAAACCTGAAATTCATCATAATTTTCATGTAACTGACAACTTTATGTATGTGCAATAATGTTTGGCAAAGCTGTCAAATTTAGAAGCTTGTTAAATGACTCTTAGTTTCTGTACATGAAAGCAATCAATCCTTCGTCTGTGAATAGTCTGTGTATAGAGTACAAACATACATACATCCAAATAATAGAAAAGGTTTTCTGCGTATAAATAGAAACCCTTTTGGCCAGGAGTCAAGTTTTGTCATAATAAATGGTAATCGCTTGCTTTCAAAGATAGAACTGTCCATAGATCAACTCTACATAGAACTCCAACCAACTATGAAATCGTTTCTCCTAGAAGTACAGTCACTGTTTTGTTGCAAGTACTCTAATCATTATCCTTCTACTGTATTACAGTGTAGCTATGTTTTTTTCTTTTTAAATTGAAAGCAGTGTCAACTGGAGTGACTTGTTTTTTTCCTTCTCTCACTTCTTTGCATCGATTTCTGCATATTCGTGAGAACTTTTTGCCCCTCAAACACTGCGGAGCATTGTTGTGTAACTGTAAGGTTGTTAGCTGGTTGAGGGATTTCGATGAGGCTATGTTGGGTTCTTGAAATCCCCAGCAGTAAATAGGTTTTTCTAAACGAGGTCTAGTGCATTGACCGAATGTCCCGCTGGGTGCAAAGCTTGCATTTCCAAATCTAATATTACAATCAACTTACCAATGCCTCTTTTGTGTGCCTCTTTTCTTTCTGTGGGGGAGACTTATGGCATAGAAATCAAAGTTAGGTTCTATTCATGGCATGGGGTAGGTGTATAAGTCTATGATCGTAATCATAGCAAGAAAATTGGGCTAATAATATTTGTGGTACATGCGAAAATGGATTGGTGCTGTTGTTAAGGCTGAGTAAAATGCACTCATTGGCAGGGTACTAATTAATTTCATGTAGGTTTCACCCTCGTCCATTGGTAGAATAATAGACAGTGGTATGTATATGTTTAACATATTACTACCACCATGCTACCACATACAGTTACAAGTACTGGTATGCAATATAATTCAGCAAAGCAAATGTGACTTTAATTGGTCTTTTACAAACAATAACTGTGGAGTTATATATGTGAAAGAATTAAATCTTTTAATGACTAACTTGCTAGTTTTTATCATAAATTCTGTCACCAATCACTCTACAAATGTTAAAGAAGATGGGAGGGGGGCAGGGGGGGGGGGGGTGACAACCATTAAAATGCATAGTTTAGATGAAGGCCTATGTTTATCAAAGTGAAGAAAAAAGTATCAATCTAACGAAGAGCTCTGCGAGTAACCACGTTGGGACAATCAAAGATATATTTCTGTCACCGCTATTATTATTTTAGGGACATGGCAGGAAGGGTCTAATTAAATCCGATTTAGTGGCAAGAGAGAGATAGAGGACTGCCGAGGCTATATGGTAGAGCTGAAAGAAAAGATTTCTTATCTCGCTCAAATCAAGGCATATATTCTTGCTATCAAGATTGATAAAAATAGGATTTGTTGCTGTGGCTAGTACTAGTTTCATCATAGTCACTGTCCTGCATAGGATTTCTGTACTATCCCTTTTTTGATCATTTTTGTGTGTGCTTACAATCCACACCTACAAATCATATATAGTATGTGCCTTCTGTAATATTGATTTCTTGAAGTTTTTGTATACACTATTTTTATATGTATTTAGGGGAGTAACAGAGAGAGAGAGAGAGAGACAGAGAGACTGATGTGAACAAAGAGAGTAACAGAGAGAGAGAGAGAGAGAGACAGACAGACAGACAGACAGGGAGGCAGACAGACTGATGTGGAGGAAGAAAGTAACAGAGAGAGAGAGAGAGAGAGAGGGAAGTAAAATGAAAATAAGAATGGAAATGAGAAAATGGAGTGAGAGAGACAATGAGGGGGGGGGGTGAGAACATGGCGAGAGAGAGAGAGAGTGAGAGGAGGAAGTAGAGAGAGAGAGAAAAAAAAAAGAGAGAGAAGAAGAAGAAGAAGGAGGGGTGGAAGAAGGAGAGGCAGAGAGAAGGTGAAGGAGGACAAAATGCAAGAAGAGATTTTAACTCAAAACAAGAATCACTTTTATCCCTGGATATCAGTAGAATCAGTCAGTGCTTTTGGACTTACCAACTTCTCAAATGGAGAAGCATTGAAGCTGAGACTTTGATCATTTGTAAGGAAACAAGAGAAGAGAGGGAAGTTGAAGTATTATCTTTTGCCTACAGGAAGACTTTAATCCCTGGGGCTTAGTGAATGAATGGCCTAGAGATAATGGTCTAATCCCTGGGCTTTGGTGATTAGACTTAAGCTTGTACAGAAGAATGGCGGAGTTCAAGTTAACCCAGGCTGACAGTGCACGGAACAACAAACGCAGCCACTTTGCACCAAATCATGCCATTATTGTTGTACGTGAAAGGAGTGCTCTCAGAGGTGGATGGCAAGCTTAAAGCCTGTGTGATTAAAGTCTTTCCATATTAATTCAATTAATCATCTAGGTGTCATGATTTATAAGGCTGAAATATAACCACTTGAATCAAATTATCGCATATTGTTGTACCAAAGGAAATTTTAAAGAGCAAGAATAAAGCCTTTGTGATTTATACAATATTCCCACATAATTCTATTATTGATCCAGTCACCCTGAAGCTTGATTTATAGTGTTAAAAATTTTCTAAAAATCAAATATTATTTTATGAAGTATTAATTATGATATTTAAATTACGTTTGTGGTATTTTTGAAAGAATGTGAAAAGTCATATGACAGTTGATTTGTATATATCACTTCTCGACGAATTGATTATTGTATCAGATACTTACTTTATCCCTCCGTTGGTTATTTGTGTATTTTAAGTTCATGGTATAGGACGGTATGAAGTTGTATTCCCCTATAGTCATGTAGGGTATCGCTGATTGACAGTTAAGGCGTGCTTTTTTTAAATTGCCCTCATATTATTTTACACTGTGGCATTTTCAGCAAATTGCTTTCGCCTAAGCAAAGACATTCCCGCGTAAGAAGTAGAATGGTTTGCTATCCTGGCAAATTTTGATCGAACAAATGGATATTTTACCTCTTGGTCTTCAATACTATGTAATACGAGTGCTCTGTCCACTAAAGGTTCAACTATATGCTTGCCCTGTACTAGCCTAGCTTCCAGTTCAAACTATTTATTGAGAATGATTTCAATTCTTGTGTCAGTTATGTTTTTGCAAATTAAAAAAGAAACAGAACATGTTTGAAATAAATTCATAACTGTTAATTTTGTATGTAACAGGAAGATTATTATTTTTTTGTAATTGAGATTCTAGTGATAAAAATAAAATGTTTTAAGTCAGGTTAGAAGACTATTAGCATGTCCAAGAACGGGTTATGATTGCGTAGTGTGTTATATATCTCAATATTGCCCAGCCTAGTTGGTAGTCGTGAAAATAATCCACCGAGGCATCCATTTCTCACTAAAGGCATAAATACACAGACCTACGTGATACCTTGTGCCCTCCTACATGCACGCCCGCCTCGGTCTCAAGCTAAACATATATCAAAAGAGAAGGAGACTGAGAAGAAGAGAAAAGGTGCAGTGTACAATTTTCAAAGAATTGGATCTATTTGCCAAGCATACAAGCACTCCCAGTATGTACACTACATTGCTATGGAGCTTATGTGGAGTTGCTAGGCTGCCCATTATTACACTACAAGTGCTATTTGCGTCACTGAGCGGGAACAAGTTGATTATTGTTAGTCTTATTGTCTTCGCTCGATGCTTGCATTAGACCTTGTTTTTAATAAGTAAGGGGTAGGTTTTACGTTTCGTCTCTGTCTTTGCACAGTGTAGAATGCAAAACATCTAGATGTGGTTGTAGATATGATATCTCTTCTTTCTTATATATACATGTAAATCTGCTGAGTTTTTCTGCTCAGTAGAACATGTATGCTTGGAAATATGATCCTTGCATGTGACATAATCATAACTTTACACTTATAAAAAGAGCTTGAGTATAAAAAAGAGGACTGATGCTTATAAATGAATATAGGCTTATGATTTCTGTCAAAGAGATAATTTGTCTTTTTGTCGTTGTTCTTTGAGATATGTTAGCAATTTCACATTGTTACAAAAGACAATTCAGGACCAGAAGCAGGCTATTTGACAAAAACATGTGTTTTAGCTTTTACTCTGACAAGTGTAAGACGTAAAAGCTCAAGTATTTGTGGATTTAAACCTACAGTATTCTCTCATTTTTTCCTTTCGCTGTCTTCGATGACATTACTTGTGAGTTGTGTATGAACTGAAGCTACCTCTGAAACCACCGAATGAGATTAACCACAAACCACAGGCAAATGGCCCGGGCTAGAATCCAATAAACCAGGGCCAATTTAAGGAATTACAGATGATGCAGAAATATGGATATCGCATCAGCGCATCGGCGTGTAGGAGTAATATGTCGGCAGGGAAGGGGAAATTGAATGATAACTAAATGTAGAAGGAGGATAGTTTAGACAGAGAGGATACTACGAGCAGCACATCCTCCCTTGTGGATGTGGTGGCATTGGCATGCAGGCTTCTGAATTGACCATCCTTGGTCCAAACTGAGTGATAGATGGCCTTGTGGTACCCCATTGAGTGGTTTTGACAAGACCAAAAGCGGATATAAATACAATATTTTTGATATGCTGATAACAACCAAATAGACATGATATAATTTTGGTATTTTAGGTCTATATATTTTTGCCATTGACCCCCAGCCCGGGTTGTCTTGGACTTACGATTCATTTGGGTCAGGGGTGTGTGTCCATGCTCTTTTGGTTCTTGACAGATCAATTATCTGTTAAATATGAGTAATATTAATAATAATAGTAACAATATAATTTATATAGCACCTTTTCTAGACGATACAAAGTGTTCATCAATGATATTCATACAAGTAGACTAAGTAACATATAAACCTGATAACAGATATACGTGTATAAACAACCTCATTTTTGTCAGATCACATTTTAGGATGAGGAGGTAGAGGAGAAGGGGGGGGGGGGGGCTTAGGAAGGTAGATCGGATGATGAGGTTTACATAGATGAAGATTGTATGTTAATCCGTCGAGTGGGGGGGGGGGGACCCAGAGGAGCATTATGATGTTTATTAATGTCACGATGATCCACAAAGAGAAGACAGCTGCAATAACATAGGATCCACATCTATGTGCGAAAACACTGTTGAATGAATGCGAAGGGGGAGTTGATGAGAGGACTCTTAATTAGTGTGTTCCGTGACCTTAGGTGCTCTTACGATCCAAGCTGAGAAACATATATCATCGAGAGACGCGTCTATCAAGTGTGTTACGTTTATTAGGAAAGCTTTTATTTCATTCCTGGTACTCCATCTTCATCTAAGTGTATCTATGGTGTCTTGAAAGGAAAAGGCAGTTAAAATCAATATCTCGCTGCATGTGGTTAAACAAGAGGAGTAGATATAATGATCAGTACATGTGAGAAGGGGGCAATATGAAGTGAATTTCAATTAAATGTAACGTCAAAGTGTGAATATGGACTTTACGAGGGCCTGCATGGTTGCCTTCACCCAACACTACCTTAAAAGTTCACCGAGCACCGAGTGCTATTTTTTTTTTAAGATTATGAAATTTGTGTGACACTTAATGGGTTTTGAAATTGAATAAGGGAGATGAAATAGAAAGAAAATAGGAACGATGGAAATCCATATCGAGTGTTTACGTTTGCGAATGTCACGCTGTGCAACTTTCATTATCGAAAGAACTTTTAAAGCCTCACAACAACAAAATAAGCATTATTGCAAAGATTTTGTGAAAAGATATAAAACGACGGCCCTGGCCTTTGATCCAAAGAATGGTTTGAAGAACGGAAGATATAATTCTAGAAGAAGATATGTCTCGAAACGAGGCCACCCTCCGCCTCCCTCTTTCTCGAGATGTCCGTAAAAATTTGGTAGGAAATTGTGAGATGGGTTTGATGGGTGTTTGAGGAGGAAGTAGAAGGGAGAGGCCCTTGGTGAATGACCGATGTAGGAGTAGAGTGTGAAAAGGGCAGATTTGTGGCATCATGCTATTGGAATGTGATACAGTGGTGTGAAGTTAAAGACCTCTCTAATTGGATGTTATTAAAGCTCTGCTTTGAATGCTTAAAGGCACACAGCATCTAGGCTAATCTTCTATCAACTTCATCTTCTTATTTTGCTCTTCCTTCTTATTTTTCTC
This sequence comes from Strongylocentrotus purpuratus, assembly GCF_000002235.5. NCBI lineage: Eukaryota > Metazoa > Echinodermata > Echinoidea > Camarodonta > Strongylocentrotidae > Strongylocentrotus > Strongylocentrotus purpuratus. Next base: position 718,758 of record NW_022145576.1, on the reverse strand, counting down.
TTTCTATATGTGGCTCTCTATCTCAGTTTATGTCTGTCTTTCTTCTTCTACCTCCATCTCTCTCTTCCTTCACCTGTCTCTGTTTCTAATTATGTTTCTGTCTTTGTGTTTGTTTGTTTGTCTTGCTGTCTGTCTGTCTGTCTCTCCTCTCTCTCTCTCTCTCTCTCCCCTCTCTCTCTCTTTCTCTCTCTCTCTCTCTCTGCCTATCTTTCTATTATATCCTTTGTAAGTCAATAGCTATTAAGATTAGCTATACTCCCTAATGTTTCAATGTTGTGGACAATGATATTAGAAGGAGCTTATAGGCATTAGAAACACATTAAACTCGCAATGCTTGCCTATGTTTGGAATTTTGAATGGGCACTCGAAATGAATAGAGTATCAACTATTATGCAGATTCAATGGCACTTGAAACTCTCAATGAATTCAGTCTTCTAATTTTGTTAGGTAATAGAAAACTTTCAATAATTCTGAGTTGAACATACTGTTAACGAGGTTGTGTTCCTATTTGTATCTTGTGAGAGAGGAGCTACAAATATATTTAAAGCACATCTTTTTTTGATCCCCCCCCCCACTTGAAAATGTGGACACTTAAGATTGAAACAACCAGGATAATAATGGCTATTTAGCATTAAGAAAGGTATTTTTGATCAATATCTGAATTGAATTCAAACAATAATACCACTCTTACTTCCCAAGTTGATTCAAACCTGATTTAATTCCATGACAAGTAATAATATCCAAAAGAGAGGATCTTGGAAGAAAAAAAAAAATCTTTTTCACCGCGGCACAGAGTCGGGCACCAGTTTTGTGTTTTTGATTAAGATTTCAGATAAAATTCGAAGGAAAAGATTGTATATACAGATCAAAAATAATTTTTCATAGAACGAAACCTCACATATTTGATGCACAAATAAGATAAGGGGACCAAACTTCAGGTGTGGATATCATGTATGTAGTCAGTCCCACACATTGAAATTGATGTTGGAGGTTGGTGCAGCAGTCCAGTTACACCTGATGGTGGCATGGTCCATGATCTCATATAAGGTTGGTCCCCCGTGGGGCTGACTGATTGAGTGTGAGGAGAGAAAGAGAAAGAGGGAGGGAGAGAGAGAGAGAGAGAGGGGGGGGGGGTGAGGGAGGGGGGAGGGGGAGGGAGGGAGGGAAGGAAGGAGATAAACATGGTAGGGAGGGGGAGTGAGAGAGAGAACGTGTGTGGAGGGAAGGCAGGGTAGGCGAGGGGAGGGAGGGGTGGGGAGAGGTGGAGAGAGGGAAGGGTGGAGGGAGAAATAGAAAGAGAGAGGGTGTGCGAAAGAGAAGAAGAGAAAGAGAGAGGAAGATAACAATAGAGAGAAAGAGAGAGAAAGAGAGAGGGAGAGGAAGAGAGAGAGGGTGTGGGAGAACCAGAACCAATCAGGGTCAGTGACACCTCTCATATCTAATCCTCTAGTCCAAGGGTGATATGGCCCAGACAACACCCAACAGACTGCTGTCTGTGCTGTAGGTTTCCCTACAGACTGGTATCATTTCTTACAGAGAAATGACATGCAATACTCCACATGAAATAATGTTATGTTCAAATAGATGAGGGATACCAACCACTCTGCTCTATCAAAGCCTGTCCCAGAAGTGACAAGAATACGATGTTCTATAAGAAAGCTGTGTAGATAACTCTGTCTAGAAGAATTGCACTAATTGCTATATTGCTAGCAATATATATTCATAATGAATTATGTAAAAAAGTTTGTGGAAACCAACTTTACACAATATGATATTGTTTGTGGACCCTTCTGTCTTTTCTAGGTATGACAACAATCGAATTGTTGCAGGGTGATTTTGTTTTCCTTCTTATCAAACAAATTTGGTCATCTATGACTTTGGAGAAAATATAATTGAAAAATCAATTAAAGTAATATGATAATAGATATTTCTTAAACCAAAATAATGGCTGAAACTCTGAAATACATTTGTGAGCTGTAAAAGTTAGAAGAGTTATACACGTCTAAGCTTATGCATTAGACGAATATAAAACATTTCTATCCCTTTATCAGAAGAGAATCTGAGAAAGAGCATAATGGACAAGAGACTGCCCAGATTTGAGCAGCGTCTCCATGGTAACATCATGGATGAGTTGTTGGCATTTAGCTTAGTGTATCGGTCTCTAGGCACAACACATCTGTCCATGGAAAAAGGCTTCGGTTACGTGCCGTTTAAAGACGGGATTGAGTGGTCGTGCTATTTCATTGGGAAAGAGATGGCCTAGGGATCGACTGTGATTGGTTGATTATGCAGTAAATAAGAATGCTATTGTGAGGCCTTGGACTTGTACATAAGAATACTATTGTGAAGATTATGAATGGTGGAATAATTTTTTTGTTCTTCTTGAACTAACTCGATCTTGCTGAGAAATCACCTCACACAGATATATGTAAATGGGACTGTTTACACACACGTGGCATCAAAGTTAGGTCCAATATTTAAAATATGAAGAGTAATCCTTACAAAGTAATATCATTCCACGTAGGGACGAAAAGAATGATAAAGATGACAAAAACATTTTTCACTTTAACAGAATTCAATCTTTTGTTTTTTAACTCTTCATTGATTTAGTACCGTTCAGCGAAGAACAAGCCCAAAACACATTTTCGTTATAATTTTTAAATGTTATAACAGATTTTGAATCTGTATTTTCATTCAAGATTTGTGATGAACTACTTATTTGTATTTTGTGGATGAATGAGGCAGGGCAGGGGAGGGGGGGGGGGGGGGCGCTGGGCGCTGGGGATTAGCACTTTTGTCAAGGAATAATGAACAAAAACACAACATTGACAAGTCTGAGTGTTTGTAGAGAGAGAGAGAGAGCACTTCTCTTTTTCCCAACCTCAGCAAAATGTGTTTAGTAACAAATACCCAAGAGGAGAGAGAGAGAGAGAGGAAGGAAATGTCCAAAGATTAACACAAGATGCTTTGTTGCTATGGTAACAGATCTAGTGCAAACAAACACCAACGAGAAACGCAAGGTTATAATTTCCCAATGTCATCTAGGTATATTACACAGGGGATGACAGAGTGCATATACATCTTGATAATGTAGAAGTGTAGGCCTTTTGTTTTTTACGACTGATTTTTCACAGAACTGCAAGAGAGAAAAAGGTACAAATAGTGAATGATAGTATATACAGGGGATGACAGAGTACATAGGTCTTTGATATTGTATAAGACTTCTAATAGAAGTGTAGGCATTTTTCTTTTTACGACTGATTTTTCACAGAACTGCAAGAAAAAATAGTAAATGATGGTATAACGCAGACTTCCGTATCCCAGATTCCATATCCTGTAACTATACAGAGCATATGTGATGCAGGCTTGAGTGATTTATTACTTTCAATTTTGTACTGGATGGCTACTTGACTATAGGCAATGATGAGGTCATCTGGCTATTTGAAATATTAGGTTTTTATATTACATTTCATTATTTGCTGAAGTGAAGGGTGAGAAAAATCTAATATCAATTGACAAAAAGCTTGAAACAGGAAGTGAAACCAGCCAGTTGGTGGGCGACATGTCAGTTTGATAAATGAAAAATGAGGGGCATTCATTTGCTTTCCTACTCTGATATTTGCCTCTGTAATTTGCAGTTTTTGCAGATGACTTGATGCTTGTTTTGTTGAATGTGAATTGCAGTTGATCATCATCGCATGTTGATATTTGGATTAAGTAGACATTAGTGCGCTCGAGTAACTTTTTTAATTTGAGAGAGCAATATATGAACAAGAGAATGAGCTGTATGTATTCAAGTGATTGCAAAATCATTCATTTCAGCCTAAATAATAGATCATCTACGATTCAAAACTTCAAAATGATATTTATCTGGTAGTTCAGCTGATGCTAGCTCTGTGAATAAGAGTAAGAGTGTAAAATGAGAGCAGAAATCGTTGATGGTAAAATAAAATATGAAAATTCATAAAGACTAACTGCATTTACAATTTCAAAGCAATCTACTTGCAACTATTTAGATTGCTTTTTTGATGTTGTTCACTTTATCAATTTAAACTTTAATCAAAATGAGCAGAGAAAACTGGAAAGAGAAATATAATTCAGGTTAAAACATGACACATATGTGACCTGCTATGGCAAAACCCAACACTTCATGGTAAAAATGAAAATTGAGTTCTTGGTGTCATTGGAAAGAGTAAGGTATGACCTTTAATATGATACCTCATTTAAAGAAATTGATTCAAATTTGACAAAGTTATTGTCATTTTTGTGATTTCAATCACCGGAAGTTAATTATGAGATATTGAGGTTTAAAGTTAAGAATTTGGTTCAATTTTCACACAAAAAACATGCACACATTCACTCCATAGCAACGGCATCAACCAAACAAGCTAAAGTCTTGTAATTTTTCAGGCATACTTGACACATACCCAACTTACATTTCTGTTAAAACCATTAGATTTGAATAAATATTAATAAAGTTATGATAATTTTTAAAAACAATAGAAAACAAAAGAATTTCAAAGTTTTTGTTATACTAGGCAAAGTTGCTGGGAAAACGATTCCACGGTTTATTATGTTTCATCAGTACAAAATTGTTCTCGTACACAAAATAATAGCAGGTTACATCAATGTTGCAATAATAAAATGTAATAATGCATTTTCTTAAAATTTATGCTTAATAATAGGCCTATTACAAAACCAGATGTAATAAAAATGATTTTTTTTTTTTTTAAATATATTAAAAAAAAGATTGCAATAAAGTGAAATAACAAATTGCGTTGAACTTGAAACCCGACAGAATCTGTTTTTTAAATGATAATTACTGGAACACAAGAAGCGAGTTCAAAATGATTTATATTTTGTCATATTTAATAAAAGCTATGATAAAAAGCATTAGTCTTAATCAAGGCTATTTGAGATTTAAAAAAAAACAAAAAAACTTATAAGTCACTCGACAACAGATAACCTATAATACATGTATTGTAAAAAATATCCTGGTACATTAAGGAATGTACAATAAAGTAACAGTTGAGACAATTTGACAGAACTATTGTCTTCTTGAGATAGAGATTAATAATGCAAAAATATCAATTTCAGTCAATCAGTATCAGATATAAAATAATTATATTCTTTCATTATCAACGTAAAGAAAAAACAATAACGAATCCCATAAAAAATGCAATCTGACTAGTGACTACACTAATCATGAACTATTATGCATTAGTGCCCAAGAATTAATGATGTACAGTTTTGAATCTTTTGAGTTATCTCGTTTCATACAAAATTCACAGCCGAAGAGATCAATAGTATGTACATAGGATAGACATTGTTAATGTCAATCTAACAAAAACCTTTACAAATAGAAACATATGGCAGTGGCCAAACACCGATAATTTAGTGCTGATGTTAAGTGCTGATATGCATCAAGCTTAGAATAAATGAACACATGGAACTATTATATTGCTGAACTGAAATGGCAGAAACTATAGTGGACAAAGTGACTGCTACTTATTACATGTAGACAGAAAAAATACTTTGTACACTTCAATGCTGAATACGTCCTGGAGGAATTTAAGTACCTAAAGTTTATGGTTTGACCCAAGCTATTATATTGCTGAACTGAAATGGCAGAAACTATAGTGGACAAAGTGACTGCTACTTATTACATGTAGACAGAAAAAATACTTTGTACACTTCAATGCTGAATACGTCCTAGAGGAATTTAAGTACCTAAAGTTTATGGTTTGACCCAAGCTACTCTGGTGCTGGACATACCAAGTCCCTAGTCTCTGGCGTACAGAACTCTCTGATCTGCTCATACAAATATTTCCTGCGACTGGCATCAAGTCCTGCAGGTTGGATGAGTGGAGGAAGTGTTGGTGGAGGTGACGAGCGAGCAAGGTCAAACATCTCTTCAGCACTGTCAGACTTTTCCTTGTAAAACACTCTACCAGGATGATCTTCAGTAACTCTGAAGTGTCTGGCGAATGTTATACGAGGAAATCGTTTGAAGTGTTTGCCAAGATGGTTGGACCAGTCGTACACCTTCACAAACACATCCCCCTTCTCATTTCCAACGAGCTGTGGAATATTGACCCCTGACACCGTAGAAGAATCTACAACATTAACTATGTCCTGGAGGCAGGAGACTTTGGTCTTGCGGTACCTTTGTTTGAGGAGGCCAAAGCACCAGTCAGGGGCGAATTTAGTATGTCCCACTGGCAAAAATGAAATTGAGACAGATTTGTGGAGATTACTCTCCACACGCCAACAGAGATATTGGAGCATGGTGTTATTCTTATTCTGTCCAGCACAGTTATCAGCATTGAAGTGCACATGTTGTTCTCCAATCCCGTAGTTTTCCAGAAAATGGTGGATGTAGCTTACAACAACATTGGCTCCTTTACCACAGCTGACGCCCTCATCTGCAAGGTAATTAACTTGAGCAGGCAGACCCTCTGCAGCCATGCCAAAGATGTGGCACTTTCTTTGTGTACGGAAATACGAAGGGCCAGGTTGTTGGGGGTCAGCTGGATAATGCACTTGCTGTGCAAAGTCGAAGCTGTAATGAAAAACTACAGGCTTGGAGTTCGCAGCATTTTTCCCTAGCTTCTTGATAGAATGCTCTCTCGCGACTGCCTTTGAGGCTTGACAGGCTGTCCTGTAGGCATCCCGCTCTCTCTGGGCCTCCAGAAGATGCTCCTCCTGCCTCCTGAGTGCCTCTGTCTTCTCTTCATCAGGAACATTGACCTGCAGACATGAGGGAAAAAGCAAAACAAAACAAAAATCTCCTGATAAGTCGAATTTTCTCATCTACTATTTTTCTTTACAAATTAAATATTTTTTGTTACACTACAAAGTAGATCATTCTCAAATGGAAAACACCAGCTCACAATAAAGTAAAAGTTGGTTGACTTGGAAGAAGAAAAGAGTAAATGTATTGTAGCAAATTTCATTTCATTAAAACACCTGAAATTTGGACAGAGCTTTGTAACGTTTTCCTAAGGATCCAAATTATAATATTGATTATGCTTGGTACATTAATAGCTACATACATGTATATTATAACTCTACGTGAAAATACTTTAGCACCATTGGGGGCAGCAGCGTAAAACAAAATGAAATTTAAAACAATCGGTATTTAGCCAACACACACCTGTCTGGTGATAAGGTTGTTGTTCTGCTGACATGTCCAGCAGAGATCCGTGGCCGGCTTGGCAACAACCACATAGGAGAGAAGGTCGCTCCACAGCTTTCGGAAGGTAGACTCAGCTACGGGTCCATGCTCTGGAGCAGCATCTCTGTAGATCCTCCACAGATGCGCCTTGGTGACGTAGGACGGCAGCAGTTTCACATCAGCCGATTTGAACCCTGGTATCCTGCCTGGTAGGTGAATGCAGTGTTCTGCGGTGAAATTCAAAATAAATTTGACGACCGCCTCTACCTGCTCTAGCTTGAGAAGTTTCTTGCCTCTCCGTCCTCCTGGAAAACAATGAACAAATATTGAACAAAAGTAAGATTTATTATGATCAGTATTGTGTCGGAATAGATTGAAACAGTAAGTAGAGGGATTAGATGTCAAGTTTTGAGTCCAGTTGTAGTGAAAATAACTGTCAAAAAAACCATCGCAATTAACCTTTGGTAGATTTACTATGACTAAATGCATCAAAAAATGATAATACAAATTATTATGAAGTCACACCTGAAGATAATAATAATTCAATATAAATGTAATTAAAATAATGTTAACGTCATTATAAATTTCATCATCTGTGAAAGGATAAGAAAACCACCTCACCTGACTTCTTTCTCCTTGGGATGAGTCCATTGCTGGCATACCACTTCTTGAGATTCGTAAACTTCTGTGGCCCAATCTCCATCAAGTAGAAAAACGTATATCTACAGATCCGTTTCTGCCCATAGCAAAAATTCCGCATCCTTGTGTTTTTCCTCTCCATTGGCTTAGATTTCTTCCCCTGGGTCATATTTCCATCATTGATGGAAGACGAAATGATACCCAGGAGAAGTAAATCCTTTTCGAACTCCGTGAGCTCTTTGGTTGAATATCTGAAATGGCAAAATAGAAATGAAAAATAATAATGCTACTAGTATCTACTTCCAATGATAATAATGATAATAAGAAAACCAAATGTCCAACTTGTTGTATTTTTTTCTTCATAAGATACCAGTAGACTGCAGTTTAGTGGTGAAGTATTTTATAAAAGCATACATATTCAGGGTCTACTGATTAATGCTGCAAAAAAGGAGAAAATCTAATTAGCTTAGAATAAATGTAACTATATTTTGCATTAAACTGCAGCTTGTACATAAACATCCAGTCCTTAGACATTATTTTAAAGAAATAGGAGTAAATAGTGACAGATCCAATCATACCTTATGGACTCTTGTTCGGCTACAGAGAATTGTTCTATACAGCGTCTTCCATTGAAGATACGGCAGTTGCATTTATTCACGCGATCCTTCAGCGGTTCCAGATCAAGATCTATTTGTTGGGCCAGATTTGTAGCCGCTGCCGCCTCCTCCTCCACGTCATCAATGACAGGACCCGGTCTCCGTATGACGCTTTCATTGTCACTTGACAAATCCATAGGCTCCTCTGCCTCATCGACCCAATCGCTTTCATCGCCGCTTTCATCGCGGCTTTCACAAGGCTCTGCTGGTCCTGGACCTGCCTCCTCGAACTCATCAGACTCTGTTAAGTACAATTATAAAATAGAGATTCAAAAACTAATATCAACAAGAAGTCTAGACTCCGCAGAGATTTTTTTTATCGGTATGAGAAGCTTCATAAATCATAATCTAATTTAATTATAGATCTAAATTTTAATTAGAATCTAGAGGGGTCTAGTGCACTTAAAATAAAGTAATCTAGCTTTTGTTGCTCGAACATTTTTTTCTCGAAACAAGTCTTTAATAAATAATATGGGCGTAGACCTAATTAAGTAACTTGATTACCTTTTTAATAATGATAATATTAATAAACCTACCAGATTCAGAGTCGGAGCTAGGCCTAGGAGAAGAAGGAGTTCCTCTCTCGCCCGCGGCCAGGGGCTCGGTCGGGTTCGCGAAGTAGTCAGCCAAGTGTTCGGTCAAGCCATGCACGTCCATACCGCACGCCGATGCATCATTCAACAAAGAAGCGACGGTTTTATCCGTTAAATTCCTCTTTTTCCTCGACATTGTACTAGCCACTCGACGAATACACGTATTTCACTTGATATATGAAACTCTAGCTCATTAAAAACAAACTTCTGAACAAGTTTTCGAAGAAAAATCTGGTGTTTCGATGCGAGAATTTGACCGCTGAACAATCACAACAACAAGGCAATGACGTCATGTGCGAATATTGGCGAATCAAGTGTCTGGATTTGGATCACGTGGCTGGCAACGGGCTTTTGTTTACGGCCTGCTTGACAGCTTATCGAAATGATGTCATCTTTTATGGCATTTTTCATTGGGCAATTTTATTTAGGACCGCCCAATATAACCATATTTGGAATAACCGATCCTTTCTCGTTATTTTCGTACCAAGTACGTCAGGGATCGACTCAAACGTGATAAACTGAGAGGGAAAACAACAAGCGATGAATCGCGAACTTTCCCCTCTTTTGACCGCATTGTTTCAACTAATTTCACTGGACAATGGAGCACATGATTAGATACAAAATATAATTAAAAATACTTCTAGATCGTCTTTTGAGTTCATTTTTTCTCTAAATCAATTTATAAAAAATAGACTTTCTGACCATGCAAAAATCTCAGTTGATCCCTAAATTCGAAATTTCATGTTCAAACGGGCCTACAACACAATGGGATTTGCCGAGAAGCGTCGGGTTTTGCCGTAGCGGGTCACATATATATTCTATCTAGATACTGTGCATATATTGACAAGTATGGTTAACGGTACATCTATGGATGTATTGCGATAAATATAGTGCTATCTTTGGTAGTGCAAATGGGTTTTATGGGAGAGAGAGGGGGAAGACATTATTTGGGTCCCTCTAAGCAGAGGGATAGATTTTATTGGATTATTTCTGATATCAAATACATGTCGTAATGAAAACAAGGCTATCAAAAATATATACATACAGGGGACCTTCAAATAGTGCATACCGCAGTTAATTTCAAACATGCCACGTTTTATTTGCGAACAAATGCAATTGTAGTGGGGAGTCTATTTGCTATGTGGCCTTAGCTCTATGTCGTAAGAGAGATTCGTTCCTTTCATTCTGTGGACAGTGCTATATATAACTGATGTGGCCTTATAGGTGCAGGAAGGTAGAGATGTAGTCAGACACATACCATTTCATGTTTTCTGACTGTTGTAAGAAATTACCTGTGAGCCTTATAGCCTCGATCTAGGAGATTGTAAAGTGAGAGGAAAGCAAAGTCACCGCAATTATCGGTTAACAAAGTAATTATGAAATATAAAAGTCTAGTACCTACTTTAAATCCATTTTGTGTAAGTTGAAAGGCATGTATTGGATTCAGGCATTTCAATTTTCTTAGTTTTAAAGAAAACACATTTTGCATCGTAATTTTCAGCTGTATGTACCTGCCCTCGTTTTTTTTTTGAGGGGTGGGGGGGGGGGATGAAAATGGAGAAACTACCGGTAAATGCATGTTGAACGAGTGAAGATGTTTGTTTGGAATTTAGCTTATCAAGCAGAAAATTCATCAAACTGGAAAAGTTTGCTGATGGGAAAAGTGCATTTTGCCGGAAAATTGTTGGGCTGCGAAAGTGAGTGCATTCGTGTGTGGAGTATGTATGTATGCAAGGCTGGAAAAGTAGATCACTTTTGCTGTTAAATTGCATGATGTAACATGAGCAAAATAACATTGACATGGTCTAAAGAACATGCAAGAAACTGTCTTGAAGTTGTCACAACTGATGATCATCGCATATCATGGTTGTAGAAGGAAAATACAACAACTTGACTCCTAGAAAGAGAGATTTAGTTTTTCAAGAAATGTAGACACATTGATGAACAGCACAATATGGAATTCAAGCAGTTTGAACATCGTTAATTTTATTTTAAAAAAGGAAACCTCTTTCTATTCTCTTTTCATGCAAGTCAGATTGAAAATAGAAAAGTAAAATTAACAGTGTTGAAATATTGTTATTATAGCTTGAATTGCTTTATCCATCATGATATCAACTTCAGTCAAAATAAGCTTTGATTGAAAATAAAACTTATTCATGCTTCACCAGATTAATGAAAAAAAATCATTGCTCTTTAATCCGAGACAGTATCGGCAGCCAGTAACTTGTCGGCATATTTTGATGTTACTTTGTGAATCAACACATTTCTTTTTATTCTTGTTATCAGCTTGAAGAAGTAATAAAGGATTGCCAAGCACTGCTTATCAGATGGTTTTATGGAAGCCATTTCCAAGCTCATTATATCTCAGCTGAGCTGTATTTCATGTATAAACCTTTTGTGTGAGTAGTCATGATTTCTCTGGATTTGAATTACTGGTAGTTGGTGCGTTATTCCTGTGTTACACACTCTCTGGATATATTTAGCCCAATTTTGAAATAATGGTCGGCGTAGAAGGATGAAAACGTGATGTTTTATCCCGTGTTAATTGCCTGATATGGGAGGAAGCGGCTTGGAGTCTTTTGAAGTCAAATTGATTTTCCTTGGGTTTGAGGGGTGATGCTCGGGAGTCCCAATTAATCGTCCCTCCTCCGTCACCCCGCATCCCTCGTGTGAGTCGTCTACCGGTATCCTCCGGATTGCATCTTTGTGATGCTGGTAGAGGAAATGAGATGCAACACCAGGCTGGAGGTTGGAGGGTGAATGGCGCGCTGGTGTGTGGTGTGGTGTGGCATACCTTGGACGGTATGAATGTGCTGCTTGTTGTTCTTAGTTTGGTGATGCCGCTGACGGTCATATCTCAATCCGAATCATTCCATCACTCCTGTCGCGCTGCAATTACTCCCTTGCTTATCCTTTGTGGTCGTCTAATGCGAGGATACAAGCAATTCCATTAATCATATCGCAAACGCAATAATAAATCAGTCTCTGCAGTCTCCTAGCAGATATAGAAAGCAGTAGTCAATCCCTCATCTTGTTTCTGTATTTCATCTCTAACTCCATCGCCATGGTTACCAAATATTATGACTTCATCGTCAGAAATGAAATTATATGTCGGCATGAAAGGGGCACGGTTGGATGTCATTGTATGTGACCTAATTCCGCCTCCCCCTCCCCTTTCATCAACAAACCCAGTCTTTATTACGCTGATCAAATTAAAAGGGATTCAGCATGCGTCTATCCTGGACTAGAGCGGCAAAGAATACCTCTGTAGATTGGTAACGAGGTTCCATCGTCGCTATGGCTTGTAATGCCTTATTTCCAGGTGCTTGAAAAGACAGACGATCCCAACGGCTAGCTTGCGTGGCAGCAGGAGATAAAACCCTATCCAGTAATTAGATTCGGGCCTGTAATTTTGGGCTCAAAAAGCTAAGTTTCAGGTAATTTAATTGTGGTTGTGGTGAGAGAGAGCATCTTTTCTCAGATGGGTGAGGTTTACCTTACATAGTGTATCTCTATCAATCTCAATTTCTGCTTCTCTCACAGAATTGGAGGCCATAAGACAACTGGTTTGTGAATGAATTCAGTCTCCGTCTTGGCATCTTTCTCAAGTAATTCAACTACTCTAACTGAAATGTGCAGTAGCAAATCCAGAACGAGTCCAGACTGAATAAATAATACCAAAATTCGACCTTTACTGTTAATGATCTATATCTGTCAGTTTTCTTATCAAATTTGTATTTTTTGTACCGTAAATTGAATTGAGTTATCGTTGAATCGTTGCTCAGACTTGACACGTACATTGATGTAAATACGGTCTTGATCAGTGTGAGGGTTTGTAATTTTTATTATAATGTCACACCCAGCTTCAAGATCTGTTGCGGAAAACACGTTCCTCTGCGTGAGTCAATAGGAATTAACCTGGATGTTCATTTTTGTTTTGCTAGTGACAGCCTAGTTTAAGGATATCTTTTGATTTGGATATAATTATCAATTGACTTTGAACAGATGCTCGATGCTCTCCTAATCCTTTCTCGGGATTATTAGCGATTTGTGACATGCTCCGCGATGAGAACCAAATGTCAGTCCTAATCCAGCCCCGGGATCCCCGAATCGGCAACGCGGGATCGGGAGTGATGAATAGTGTTTGCATGGATTTTACTATCGAAATAAAAAAGAATAGAAAAGGAAAAGGCGGCATGAAAAGTAGGATGATGTGAAGTTGATTAGTCAGAAAATTTGGAGGGTTTAAAAATAATTTGGGGGCTAATCATAGCATAGGTTTGTCAGCACTAGATATGCACGGTATCTCACTAGCTCTTTTACATCCAGAAACTCATACATGTGTGTAGTGCAGCGGCAAATTTACTTCTCTCCACTTATGGTTGTGGATGTTTTATTCTATTGAAGCGCAGAACCACTCGTAGCTTGGGACCCTTATCGTTGGAGTCTTATTCTTGAATCACATCATTCCTAGACTGTTGATCTCTCATTTATTTGTCTGGATTGTTAAGTTATCTATTATTTTTTTCCACCTTGAGGAAAAAATGTTGCACTGTTCTGATGGCTACTTTTACCCACGTCTTAGGGTGAGTGCTAGACCTACTTTTGTTTTCTTTTCTTGTTTTTTTCCTCCATGAAATGTCTTGTATTTGAAAAGTAGCATGCAATCTATTATGCAGTATAGCTTTGCACACACGAGAATGGAAATTCAATGGTTCGGACTCGATATGCTACTGAGCAATATGGTAAAGCCATGTTCTCATGGTCACATGTATTCACGACTTGTGTATTCATGAACCTTCTTCATGCATGTGTTCAACACTGCTTGAAATTGAAAGCATTCAGTTGATTTAGGTCGAGCGTAACATACAGGTTATAAAAATATCAGGAAAGGTTTTTCTCAAAATAACAGAAAAAGACTCAGTTGATGCAAGTTTTTTGAATAAGCTGTTGAGAAGGAAGTATTTATGACCAGGAACTAAATAACAGTCTTCCAAAGTTCCAAGTAGGGCTTTTCACATGTCATTGGCAGCTCAGTACACCGAAGTGAGTAAGCATGTCTTGAAAGAACACCGTACGCACATGCCGATGCTCCTTCACCCCACTTTTTCCCACTCTTCTTCCAAGTCATTGTGGCCGACAAACAAGTTATTGATCTTTGGAGCTGAAAAGCACACTTTAGATTTTATTCTTCTTCCTTTGTTCATCTTCCCAGGCCAATAGGCTATTGTTCTCTCCCCTCCCCTTTCTCTCTCTCTCTTTTAAGTCTGATGTTGGTGTGCCAGACACCATGTCATTGTGTGGCTATTGTTGTAGTAATGTCCGCTGAATTGGCTGGCCTTTACTTTGAAGGGCGATGGAGTGCGAGGATGGGCTAGCCGGGTTGGTCGGCATGAGTGAGCTTGATCGTGATGAATATTGCTTGAGACTAGTCACGGTAGATCAGCCAAGCCAGACCGCTAGCTATCCTCATGTCCCTAAAATCTCAACACCTGAGTTCACTGTGTGTGTGTGTTTGTATGGGATCAGTCAGCCAAGAAGATTGCGTGTAAACAGTCCAGCATCACCTCACACCCAACACCGTTGATGGAGTAGGGGAAGGATTCACAGAATATGCAGAGATATGATTTTCACATCATTGAAAATGGGAGAAAAGGACCGGACAGCAGGGGTTGGGGGGGGGGATGAGGAAAAGGAACAAGAATTTGGAATTTGGATAGAGTTAGTGATACCTTATTATTTAATGTTTTACCTGTTCAGCTTTGAAATTGATAAAAAATTCTTTAATAATAGCGGTAAACAATTTTTCAACTCTTGTTTGTATTGAAGAAGGCATATACATACGTATAAAAATGCATATTTCTTTAGGAACATTCTACATTGTCTCCTGAAGGTAAAAGGGCATTTCATATTTACTCTTAAACCTTCCATATAGCCAACGTCCTTATCCTTGCTCTCAGCAGTTGATACAATCATTAGTCTTTCGTCATTGGAAGATAATGTATCAGACCATCAGTAAATTGGCAACATTATGCTCTTTCCAACACCCTCTAATGCCTCTTCTCTCACACACTGTTTTGGATCATTGCTATAAAGATAGGACTTAATCGTCATGAAAGTGAGAAAAAAGGGTAAAGCATTTAACTTGCGTTAATAAAAGACCGAGTGTAAAGCGGGTATTAAGCGTTATCTCTCCTTTGACACATATGTGATCAATCATTGCCCGATTTCTATTATGGAAGGCAAAACGACTCGGCATGCCTAAATAGCTCAGCAATACTACCTTGAATTTTCATTCCATTGGATAGAATATTGATTGTTTCTTTTGTGATACGGAAAAGTAGTGAAATTTGTTCGGATGTAAACTGTAATCAATCAAATGTCAGCCAAGGCTTGTTGTGAAAAGCAAAACAATATGGAAGAGGACAAGAAAAGAGAATGATAGGTTGGGGGGAAAAGAGGCAGCGAGTTAAATTAGTAGCTTATACTGTTCTCCCCACCCTTTCAAAATGACGCAAGTTAATTGAGTGGAAAATTGATATGTCCTGTTGTCCTTTGTTGCATTGAGGGGGGGGGGGGGGTGTCTTTTTAGAAAATTAAAATTGGAGCTAGTTTTAGGGGGCCGAGCATAGGTGGCAAGTGAGTGCTTCATTATAAGTTTAGAAGGTTGTTGTTGATATGTAGCTCTTAGTCCTCGATCCATAAGTACCATTGAACCAATTTCCAATCAATGAATTGAAACAGTACAGCGCTTACCAGTAATCAATTCTATGCTTGATTCTATGGTTGAGTAATGTAAAAATAGGGACACCCTCATGCCAAAATAAATTTTTCATTTGATAACATTTCTGCATAAGTTGTGCAATTTTTACCTTTCATAAGAGCTGCGGAAATATGAGATAGATTCTGAAAAGGTCCTTTGCCTGCAGAATGAGTAATTACAGCCGCAGTGGGTCAAGGGTCATGACCCTTTGCTTGGTTGCTGTCTTTCGTGACAAATTGTTGTGTGGCTGAAGTTGTTGTGTTGATGGCTGAAACAGGAAGGATTTTCACCTCTCTCTCTCTCTCTCTCTCTCCCTCTCTCTCTGTCTCTCTCTGTCCATCTGTCTCTCTCTCTCTCTCTCTCTCTCTCTCTCTCTCTCTAAATGTCAATATAGAATGAACCAGGAAACTAATTGAAATATGAATGGTTTTATCATCTGACCTAACCATTTCAAATTGATAAAGATTAAGTTGGTATTGGTGATATTGATGTTTATTTATTGCTCTGTAATGTATTTGAGTTTCCAGTTTCATCAGTAATTGGTCACTAATTTTTTTTGTTTTACACAGACGTGGTATATGAACCACCCAAATCATGTAGGCAATTGGTTAATGAATGGTATGGGTTTCATGAGGGGGGGGGGGGGGGGGAGGGGGGGGGGCATGGGCTGGTTTTTCCCTCCTTTAATCTGTGTACATGTATGTGCTGATTCATCAGGTGAAGACATCATGATAGGATGAAGACGTCTTAGTTGGCGGGCGGCGAAGTGGTGGTGGTGGTTAGTGACAGGTTAACAAGATTAATCGGGAGAGTCCCTGGATGGGTGAAGAGCACCATCCAGTCATGAACTAACCCGCAGGATGGAGCGAGTGAAGTTGTTTATGAATGACATCTTCTTTCATCCTCAACACTCTTCTCCTCTCTCCTCTCTCTCTCTCTCACCTCATCTCCCCTCACTCTCTCTCTCTCTCTCTCTTTCAGTCCGTCTTTCTTTCTCTTTCTCTTCCCTTCCCTCTTCATCCCATCCTCATCCTCATCCGTGCTCATACCGGTGGAGGTAGTTCATTGATTTTTGCGGTCTCATTTTGCTCAGGTACATCCGCCTGTGGCTTGGTTTTGCCAGCACTGCATCAGTAAGAATGAGAGAGCCTGTCATAGTCGGATTAGTAGTAGTGGGGTGGATGGATGGGGGAGAGAGTGGGAGAAATCACCAGAGTCAACTGATTCATCCCATCCCTTGTGATTACATGTCAGTGTCACCTCATGCAACAACTCGGTGCATTTGCTGGCTGTGAAGATGATCTTTGTTCAACCAGCCCTTTGTTTTAGATTGTGCAATTTCAAGTTGAATTTGGTAGATGTTTATTTTACCTCACTCTGAGAAAGCAAATACAATCCTGCTAATTGTTTAGCAACCAGTGGACCAATGGCCATTTAAGTCATATATGGGGGATTTGCCAATCGAGGATCAATACATAATGATTATCAGAGGGCGCCAGTACATCTATTGCTCTCAAACCTGTAATCTCCAGGTTACGAGACCTTTGCTTACCACCACTCCGTCATTTAATGTGTCATTTCTTTTGTAAAGAGGCATAGTATATTATCCCAGATATTAAAACTGGATAAACTGGATGGCATAATATCCAATATCATTCCAGTTCCTCTTGACACTTCCAATCCAATATCCAATCCACTGCTAACTAAGAATAAACAAAAATCATTAGCCTTTCGGCAGATGTACCTTTTGAACATACAGGAAATAAGACCTACATATAGTCGACAATCCAAATGTATAACATGAAAAAGTCACACTTCCGCTCTTTTTTTTTTTTTTTACTCGCTGCTCTGTTTGCAGTAATAATGATCACTGAAAAGATATATATTTTCCCCCTGTCTCGTTGATATTAGTTTTGGTATAGTAGAAAAAAGAGACCTATCATTACCATGTGGCTTTTGTTTCCTGTTTATATATTTGCTCTGAAAGAGAACTATTTGATCTGAATGAGGACCTATATGCAGCAGCCGGCCGATATTCTATGCCATTCATCTCCCCTGCTGCCATGCCTTTCTTTCGTTAGAGAGAGAGAAAGGGGGTATTGATTGGTTGATTGTGTAACGCCTTCGTAAACGTGTGTGCGAGTGGTTCTCTGGTTTGATCAGTTTTTGGTAGAAATATTGAATGGTGTTGGCTGCAATTCTCATCTGCAAGTCTTCTGTTTGCCTGCTTTTCAAGTCAATTGAGTCAATTTCATAGCTTTGAGATGTATCCTGAGTTATGTGTCCTTTAAAGTCTTCTCTCTTCAATCCCCCCCCCCTCTACTCCCCTCCCCCACCTCCCCATTTACTGTAATTCATTTTGTATACCGTACACACCTTTTCTCAGTCGGTATTGATTAGTTCCATGTTGTTCTCTCTCTTGTTATTTACGTATACTACATGTTCATTTATTCTTTATAGTCTGGTTTAATTCGAGGAAAAAACAAGTGAAACTTCGGCTTGAGAGGAAAGGAATATATAAAGCAGTCTTCTGTATAGTTAGGGAGGGAAATTCTATTTAAAATCAGAGTTTTATTCATATATATTCAGCTGCCATCTTCCTTTCAGTGCAAAGGATAACATCATTCAGAAATAGGAATGTAGAGGGTTTGAAGAAATGAGTGCACTAGAGTTGAATCAGGAGGAAAATGAGCCTAAAAGATTGACAATTTTCCACTAATTTTTTTCATTATTGAACCTATACATAATCTACTTTTCATCAATATGCCAACCTCTTTCCTCTTCAAAAGCGAGCTCTTAAATCTTTCATTTCTTGAAACTTCATATTTTTTCCTGTTATAAGTTTACCTGATTCATCCGGGGATGTTGATGGGAATAAGGCAAGCAATCTGAGCGAAGGTGAATCTAATGTACGAAGACCTCATTCTCCTATTTTCAGTATGATGGCATGCAATTTGCTTGTTCTAACCAAAATCCCATATCGCCTTCCTCTTTCGCCAAATTGGCAATTTCAGCTGGTTTATAAAAATGGCATTGCAATTTTTGCCCTCTGCCTGTTTCGTGCTCTGGATGTGGACGGGAGTTTATGTGGTTACCTTCCGCAGCATAATGACAAATCTGTCGCTTAATTGGTAGTGTAGATTCCATCAAGGACACCATAGCAGCGCGCTTCCATTCCCGAAATTACGCTCATCCACAAATATTTATGTCACAGAGGGCGAAGACCGCTCTCCCATCACGCGATCCCCCCAGCCAAAGTACGTGCGGACCTGCGCAGTCTCGTCCCAGTCTCGTACGTCCCAGCCCATGTTTACGATCTGGAACAGTAAATGGCCGGGGAAGTAATTGTGACCTTATTGCTTAATGCTTGCACTTTGAGGCACGCTAATGAAAGGAGTAGAATAAGGATAGGAAAAATATAGTTTTGGCTTTAAAATGAAAATGAATTCTGCAATTAGGAATGAACCCGGTCATTATGCAGGTAATGAACTGGGAAGAGAAATATGTCTGTGTTGGGTCTCCGATTGTTACTACCCACTCAGTTGAATGGTTATAGGTAGGAAAAGTACAAACAGATAGAGTATTCTCTCAAATCCAGTGGTAACCTTGATTGTATAGTGAGGTCTATCATGCATCAGTTAGTTTTATTTATTTACTTTTTATTTGTTTGCTTCTGTGAAGAAAAATTCAGTTTGATGAATAGTCAGGCAGATATTAAACAAAACTTGCTGTTTAATTCAATAATAGTGTTTGCATCCCTCATCTGAAAAATGGGAAACACTACCAACGAGCAATTTAATTCTTGTTTTCAGCATAAACATTACCATAAGGTACTGTACACACCCTTCTATGCAATTGATGAATACATGAAGTTTAGGTTTATCCTAATTTTGAAGAAGATGTTTATCTGTCCATTATTTTGATAACACAGTGAATTAACCCTCAATGGGATATCTCACTTGTAATACATGTAGTTTAACTCTATTCTGTATCAAACTGTCATATTTAAACATAAATTTGGAGAAAATATAATCTGTCCACTGTTTTATTAACACAGTGAAACCCTCAATGGAATATCTCACTTGTAACTCCTGTCGTACTTACCAACTCTCTCTCTACATCTACGTATATGATTGATGCCAATAATCGATAAGTGAAATTAAAAATTGAGCACGGTGGTCGCACCGCCCGAGTCATCATCCATAGCCGTAGCCTTGGATATGGAGAGGCAAAAAAAAAGAGAGGAAAAATAGATCAAGGCCAATAAGCAGGAGGCTGAATTAAAACTTAAGGTTACGAATTAGACTCACTTAAAGCCAATTTTGAGTACTTGTAGCAAGGCTTCATTGGGAGAAACATTTTCAAAATAATTTGTATGTGTTGTCATGTAATCATTATTGAAAAAAGCTGTGGAATAGGTCAGTCCAGCTATATATTTAAAAAATATTTGCTGAAAACTTGCTAGTACCGCATACCCTAAAGTGTTGACATGGAAATGAATACATGGGACAGTGTTGCAGGTTGGCAATGTACATGTACATGACCTGGGCATACCGGTAGTCTTGACTGTCTCATTTTTTTTGGTGTACTACACAGTAATTACTCATTTTCTTTCAGAATCATTTAGGAGTGCCATTTATTTGCACATGTAGGATATTTGGTGATGAATTTTGTTGGATTTGAGCGTGAATTTAATTTTTGAGCGTTACTAGAAACTGGAGATTATCTTTAAACCCTGCTCGGCTCCGCACGCATTGGTGGATGCTGATGAGGATACACCTCTGGAATCAAGTCATAAGTTTGTAGTTATCACTTAGCAGTCATGTCACATCACATTAACTCATTACTCTCATCCGCTCATACCCCTAACACGTTCTCTCTGGGATCCTGGTAGTCTAACGGATCAGACACTTTGATAGTGTCTTCTGACGTTCTGAGGTAAAAAAAAAGGATAGGCGATGCCTTCAGCAGTCTTAGTCAAATTATACACTGTATAATCCTAGATGAATGAAAGAAATATTTTAACTATTTGGTTGGATTTGGGAGATGAGTTTGTGCTGGATATGTCGATGGAGTCTGAGGACATGTAGACTATGTAAAATATTAAAGGAACACATTGGATAGTGTTGGTTTGAATGGCAAAATGGAACCTTTTTAGACTCTACTTCTATTATAATAGATCTCTAGTTTATGTCAAATTAAGAATATTGATGTGTGGTGTGAGAGAAATAATGAAGATTTTGGAATCGTGGATGTTTTGAGAGTGAGATTAGAGATTTGTATTTTCTTT
Source organism: Strongylocentrotus purpuratus (assembly GCF_000002235.5). Classification (NCBI taxonomy): domain Eukaryota; kingdom Metazoa; phylum Echinodermata; class Echinoidea; order Camarodonta; family Strongylocentrotidae; genus Strongylocentrotus; species Strongylocentrotus purpuratus. The sequence goes on along the minus strand of NW_022145576.1, from coordinate 697,640 downwards.
TTGTCGAGTAGAAATTATGACAATGTCATCTGCAGCCTTTAATCCAAAATCGGTAGCAATGTGAAGGTAATCTTCATAAATTCATGGCCTCTGCCAGTAATCTGAGTTGCCACATTGTCTGCTGTATTAATGCAGGATTAGAATACCACAGTGATTTCCACTGCTTTCCCATTCCCATTGCCATGTTTGTTATAAATAGCAGCCCAGCATATGAATGAGAATGAACCGGCATTGGAACCAGTATCATTATCACTCGAGCAGTGTTATTCCCTTTTCACGTTTCAGCAGGGATATAGTATGGTGTGTGGTAATTGTTTGGGTGTACATGGATGTATGCATGGGATGCTAGTAAGATGATGTGATGAGAGAGGAGGTTTATGGGGGGTAATGACAGTGTTTTGTTCAACCCCGCCCCCCTCATTTGACTGCAATAAGTGTGCACAGCAAACTAACATCCTCTCTTTCTTCTACGTCTCTCTTGCCCTCCCTGTATCTTTCACCCTCCCTGTATATCTCACCCCCTCTCCTCTTTATATCTTTCTGCATCTCCCTCCTCTCTATTATCTGTCTCTCCCATCACTGATTCTCTCCCCTCCTTGTCTCTCCACCTTGTCTCTCCTCCTCCTTCTCTCTCCTCTCTCCTCCATCTCTCTCCTCTCTCCTCCATCTCTCTCCTCCATCTCTCTCCTCCATCTCTCTGTATCCCCGTATCCTTTGGCATCTCTGGCTCCCTCCAGCATTCCTCTCTCATATTTCACTGGTGAACATTATATGTATTTAATTAACTCTTCTTTCTTTCCTCTTCTTTCTTTCCTCTTCTTCCTTTCCTCTTCTTCCTTTCCTCAACCTTTTCTCCTCTCTCACCTTCTCTCCTTCTCTCCTTCCATCGCTCACTTTGTCTATCCCGCTCCTTCCCCACTCTCACTCATGCTCTTTCTTCCTTCTCTCCCTCTCTCCATCTCTCTCCCCCTCTGCCTCTCCCCCTCCGCCTCTCTCTCGCCCTCTCTCTCTCTCTCCCTCACCACCTTTCGTTCGGACCCTCATTAGGAGGAAATTAAATGAAATCTAACATTAGTGCAGCATCACCAGAAGGGATAGTACACGCAGTATTCATGTTGCGTGTCATTAACCTGCCTGCTTCATTCACACATGTCTCGATAAACCAACCCCAAAATATCCCCATGGCAAACTAAAGAGGCCTAATCATAGTGCACTTTTCATTACATTACCTTATCTTCTAATCCACGAATAAGTAATTACCTGTAGGGGCTTTAAAAAAAAAGCACTGCCACTTTTTTATCACTCTATTCATTTCAATGGTAAAGGCCAAGTCCAATAAGTTAACGACCAGATGTAAGAATTCATTATATCTGATAACCGTATTGAGCGAATAGTCCTACTCAACTTTTAATCAGAAAAATTATCAAATAAACAGATATGTTTACATCAATTTACACCCTCAATTCCATAATACAATTCAATTATACTTGGTAATGTACGGGACATATCTTGGCCTTGCCCTAACAAAGATAGTCTTTGCCATGATGGTGATGTTTAGGGGGACGTTTCACAAAACTTGTTATCAGTGACAAAAGACAATTTGTGTTATAAGCTACTGAACTCCTTGCTTCTGATTGGTTATCAGCAGATTTGTCACTGATTTTTGTTATTTGTCATTGAAAAAAGGCTTTGTGAAACGGGTCCCTGGTGGTTATAGCGCGTTATATGTGAACGCAACTTTATGCGGGTATGTTCCCACCTCTCCTCGGGGGCAATCCCCTCTGGTGTCACTACTGATGAGTGCACTTCATCTCTCTGATGACTTCATCACAACATTCTTCTTCTCAACGCTAGCTCCCCTCACATCGCCCCCAAACCATATGATTTCAAGGTCATCGACATCGGATTCATGTTCAGCCCCAAACATGAGAGGCAATTTTCATCAGCGAACATGCATTTGCATGAGTGACTATTGATCTCTCATCCAGCAGCACATTTCTCTATCTCTCCCCGGCATCAATGAAACTTGTCTCGATTGAATCGAAACTAAACATTTGTAAACAACCTCATTAATATCTTATCTTGTCTTCCTGTTTTTGTGCTTGATACCAGTAAAAGATGTTATTCTGTTTACATGGATTTAAAAATATCTCATTTATTCTTCTTTATTTTTCTTTGCAGCCTGTTTCTAAGACCAAAAAGATATTTGTAGGCGGTATCGCAGCATCAACGACGGAACCACACTTAAAAAAGTTCTTCGAAAAGTATGGAAAGGTAAGAAACTTTGATTCTTTGCAACTTCTGTGCCTAGCCATTGTCACGACCTATTTATTGCAATTATTATTGCAAAATATTTATTTGCCATTTCTTATTTGTTGTTGTTTAATTGTGATCTGATGCATGCCATCGCAGCGATTTATCTGGACATTATTTCTTTAAAGATATAGGATAACAGTTTTGGTAGCGATATGGATAAAGAGTAGGTTACCGTTTAGGGTTTGGTATCATGTAGGAATGTCAGGCCCAGTATACACCGCAAAAATCGGAAAATAAACCAAAACAGAAAAAAGGAAAACAATACAAATTGCTTGGGTATAAAGGTTCAATACAGACTACTTGTATTTTGATACAGCATTTAGAAGTAGCAAGCAAAAATGTGGAGTTTGATTAATGGTAATACAATCCGTACTCGGTTTAACGAGACATTTAACTCTCCACAGTTTACATGACTTGAATTCAAGGAAATGAACGATCAAGTGGATGGCTCATTTTACTGTTTTATCCAAATTGGTTTTGAAAATATTCATGGAGTAAGGTATTACTAATCAAGCTTCTTATAAACAACGATAATTATAATAATGATGAGAATGATATTAATAATAGAAATAATAATAATAATAATAATGGTAAAAATAAAAAAGGTTAATAATGATAATTATAAGGATAATAATAATCATAATGATAATGAATGTAGTAATGATCTGAAACTACAACACATATCAGTACAACAGTCTCATCACATTTGAAGGATACACATCAAATTTTCATTGTATATATATATGCTTTGTTTTATGTAGTAGGCCTGTTTACTATTCCTGTTACGTTCAATGGATGATGAATTTGTCTCCTTTGTTTAAAGTCTTCCAAATATAAATATTCCGCGGTATAGAGAGACTGCAATTAGTCTAATCAATAGGTTATAAATAAAGACAGTAAGCATGGGGGAGGCTTGGGGCCATCCCATCTGGCGACAAGACCTTTGTACCTTACGCAGCTGCCTACATGCCAGCCAATCAACAAGGCTGTCTTTTATTGACTCCTGTATTGATGTTACCGTGGTAACGTGCCGATGACCTTCCATGTGGTTATTGGAACCAGATCACTGTGGTGTAGGGAGAAATGGTGCCAAATATGGGCATGTCGCCTCCAAAACTTTATTTTGTAGCATATTTCGACATTGCTAGTGAAAACTCATGATATGATGTTTTGGGTTTACAAAGTCAAATACATTTAATTTTGCTGTATTTGAAGTATGAAATATAGCATTAAATCTTTAATGAGATGACTGATGAAGACAATGTAATATTTTTTTAATGAAATTTCTCCCAGGAAGCATTACATTTATAAAAGTTATTGTCCTATGGGGGACTAATGAATATTAATAAGTCAGAATGAATCAGGAGAGCTTGGGTATTTGTTTCTAGTAGTTCATCGTGACTGTGTCATGGACCAGTGATGGCCTGGTGGTAGAGTCGCTGCCCGGCAAGCAGTAGATGGCAGGTTCAAATCCCGCTGGTTTCAAGATTTTTTCTGACTTGTTTTTCAATTACAAATCGATCAATCAATCTTATTTACTGGGTGTAAGCCACAAATATGTTCAAACTAATGTAATATTAATGTTTAATTAAGCTTGATTAATATTCAATATTATGAGGAAAATTGGGTATCCCTTAATGTACATGCATTAAGGCAAAAAGTGAATATGACCAAGCACAAAAATAAAATTATAGATTTCTCGAAAATATTATGTATTTTAAGAATCAGAAAGGGTTATTTGACCTCTACTGATAATGCTAAAAATTAATGTGGTGGGTAAATATTTCATAAATATCACTTTGATTGGTATCTATCCGTGGACTTTTACTTTTGGCTTATACAACATGGATTCTTTGACTCATCCTTACCTGAGCGTTTATGGGGTCATACATCAAAGTAAATAGAAACTGAGAGGAGAAGTATTGATTAGACTTGTTGGTACACCTTTTATTCCAAGAAATAGATGTAGCGTCTCTTTAAATATTGAGATGGTGTGTGTGTGTGTGGGGGGGGGGGGGTCATCTTTGCCCGCCAGAAATGAGAATTCAAAGGTCAGTGTTGAAGCGGAGAGGGTAAACAAGGACTGACAGTGTCACAAGTCATTTAGGATGCAAAGGATGATGGGAAGCAGGATGTTTGTAGTATCACCATCCTACCAAGAAATAGATGCGCCCAAGCAGTGCCGGATGCCTCCGCACATCGTAGGCTCTGACACCAGCCTCCGTTTTGGCTTTACCTTTTCCTTTTCATCAATCAATCAACGCCTGCGTGGTCTTATGAGCTACCATCACACCTTGTGAATACCTGTTGGCAATCATGTTCAAATTGATCTGTAGTTGTCCTTCATGATTGGCTGAAATTAATTTAGCATTTGTAGATATGTAGGCCTACATATATATTACCTCACTTTTACCCAACAGTCATTGAAAAGATTAAATCAATGAGAGTGGATTAGATGAGAGAGGCATGAAGCATCCTTGATTGTTATCTCTCAAGTGAAATTTAAATTGAAGTACAGAAAATAATGAACAAAAGTGGCCTTTCTGCTTTGTTACAAACCTCTTTCCAAGTCACGATAAGTGTCCTTTAAATCTTCATCTTTCAAGAGCTTCAACAGAAGTCTACTTGTACATGTGCAAATACAATTGCTAACATCATGTTCTAGAAAAGTCACATTTCATTTAGATGAAGCATCTGCTTATGTCTGCCTTGAGTCTTTGGTTTTCTTATACACGTTGATAGCATTATTGATGCACATAATATATACAATAAGACTTCTGTAATCCATCTAACCTGTAACAAAAACAGTATTTTCATATTTGTAGTCTTTACTGTTCTTTTTTAAATGTGGGATCCATGACCCTCTAATGTTACTACATAGTGTTAATCTAAAACTTCTAGACAAACTAACATATTTTTGTTGCAACATTTGTTATTCCTTGAATATATACTTTTTTTGATGGAAGGTTATAATTCATGTGATAGGAAAATTCAGAGAAAATTATGTTCACATCCCATATAGTCTTGTGCTAGCTAGAAAGGCATCACGTAGAGTTAACACTTGTCCTGATCTCATCAGACCAAATCATGTAGTACATACTATTTTGTTAAATAGCTCTTGTACTCTTATATAACTTGAGTTGGCATTCAAAGTCACTACCATTGTCTCGTGACTTAGGAAAGATTTAGGGAGAAAGGGATCGGGAAAGCAGGAGAGAGATTGAGAATCGAGCAAAGACACATTTAGTTGAGATAACCTTGCGTAGAGCTTGGAACCCTTGGAGGTGGCAGATGTCATTAATTGCTGGAGAGTTGTAAGGAGGCTATGTATAGCCCCGTCCAATCAGGGGGCAGGAAGGGAGGTACAAAGGTCAAGTTGAACTGATCACTGAGGTCTCTGGTGACCTCATTATTTTCATGGCATGTATGAAATTGAGCGACAAAAAGCTGGAGGGTGTTAGGGTACGGTCTTGCTGGGGAGAAGAGCGTGTGAGAAAAGGAGCTGAGGGGGGAAAAGTCAGTGGGGAACTAAAGATGAATGGGTGAGAATTAAGATGGCGGGAGCTAGGTACCTGTTTGATACGTGGTCCAAAGTCTGTGGCAGGAGAAAAGAGTGAAGAATCAGAAGGGGAAAACCAGGGAGGGGGGGGGGGGGGTGGAAATGGGCAAGCTGGTGGCTCAGAGCCTGATATGGCCCAGAATTGAGGAACTTTAAACCTGTAAGGTGTGCAACACAACCAAAGAGGTAATGTCATCCAGAAAAGGAGAAATTATATATCTGCCTTTATTTTGTTACTTCTTGATTTTTTCTCAACACGAGCCCAAAATAGTGTTTGGTAGCTAAAGTGATAGGAGTCATGTTTTGAGACAGGATTGGTTTAGATAATATAATACACCATCAGGCAATTGATATTTCACTTGTGTTTTAAAAGCTCCAGTACTGCGTGTATGAAAGGATTGCTACATTTCTGCCCATATTCTGAAGGCAAGGCGATGAAAGATTGCCCGACTTCAAATCGAGAATGTTAAGAAAATACCTGAAAGAGGAACTCTGTCTTCTCTGAAACAAAAACAAGAAAATGGGTACCTGAAAAAAATGGCTAAAATGTCAAGCGAATGCTTTTTGCAACGAGCATATAGATCCGTATCCTGCATCATAAAGGTCACTTCTTAAGCGATAGACATGGATTGATGCCCCTCAGCTACATAGGAGGATGAACATACAATATGGACAAATTATTTTCCCTTTTATCAAGCGGAGTCAGAAATTATATTAAATTTCAGAACCCACACAAAAAATTAAGCTATGGTAGGGTGATAGCTAGCATATCTAGGTCTTCTGCAATTTGGATGGGAATTTATTGAGGGGGGGGGGGGGTCATAGAGGTATATATGTAACATGTTTTATTGGTACAATGTGTGGAGCGAAATTAGGTTAAATATGATGACACTTTTCCTCCCTTACCAATTTGCCTTGAAAATGTCACATGTACAAGTATGGTGATGAACGAGTGGAGTATAGTAGAACGCTGGATGTAGTGGCTCTAGGGCAGTTGACAGCAAAGTGCAGTAAACCTGTCCTGGACTGATATGCATATTATGCTCTCTCTACCTCTCTTTCCCTCCCTCTCTCTCTCTCTCTCTCTCTCTCTCCTTCTCTCTCTCTCTCTCTCTCTCTATCTTTTCTATATTTGCATCTCTGTTGCTCTGTCTTTTTTTGTTTGTATAGCCTGCCTCTTTCTCGTTCTTCCGTTGTCTTTTCCACTTTCATTTACCTGTTTACTCTCCCCCGCTGTCTCTCCCCCACTCTCTCCTTTCCATACCCTTCTCCCTATTTTTTCCTCCCTTTCTATCTCTCTCTTTACCCATCTTTTCCTTTCTTCCTCTCTTTACTCTCTCTCTTTACTACCTCTCTATATTTTTCTTCAATTTCTCTCTTCTATCTCTCTCTTTCTCCCTCCCCCTTCCTCCCCCTCCCCCCTCTCCCTCTCTCTCTCTCTCCCTCTCACTCTCTCTCTCTCTCTCTCTCTCTCTCTCTCACTCTCTCTCCTCTTTCTCTCTTGGTCTTACCAATACCATGGACCCCACCGCACAGTACCATCTCTCCTGTTATCTTACATCATAGAATCCCAGCTTTCTGTACTTTACTTGTCTGTCATCTTGATGCATTTTGCATCCATCCATCCGTCCGTGCTAGGCTGGCTAGCTGTGCCTGCTTTCCCCACTGATAGATCATTCTTCCTCTCCTCTCGATCCTCTCTCACACCATTTCATATAATAACAATTCAGACATATATCTCACTGGCCAGCTGTAATATGAATTGATGCCATGATGACAGGATGATATAGCCATTTATAATGACCATTACCCACGCTCATCATGTTATGCCATTGGCTCTTTTGCTGCAGATGGAGTGCTCGAAAGACAGAAATTCGGAAATGCAATATTTTGTAGCCTCCATTTAGGCCTAAAACATAGATTTTTACAGTTTTCATCACTGTCTTACTCTTGCTATCTGTTTAAAAACGATATTATATCTTCAGAATAAAGTGGTCAAAATCATGACGACTCACTTGTATTTGAAAGCAAAAGTATTAGGAGAGACAATATTTAGAATTAATGACTTAGCAAATCGTTTTATTCAATATGCACATAGGCTAGTAGAAAATGCTTATGTCATATGCAGAATATGATAATATACTATAGTTCATACATATACTGCAGCAGTGCAGGTAGGAGGATGAAGTTTATTCATTGTTTTCCAAGATATGTATTTTTAGAGCTTGTTGTAGATGCTATAGATTGTGAGAGTGACGAAGACCTGGTTGTAGATCATGCTGTAGATTGTGAGAGTGATGAGGACCTGGGACCCGTTTCACAAAGCCTTTTTTCAATGACAAATGTCAAAATTCTGTGACAAATCTGCTGATAACCAATCAGAAGCAAGGATTTCAGTAGCTTATAACAAAAACTGTCATTTGTCGCTGGTGACAAGTTCTGTGAAACGCCGCCCTGGTTGTAGATGCTATAGTCGATTGTGAGGGTGATGAGTATCTAGACCTGGAGAGAGGAAGTGTGTAGATCTTGAGCGTAGGAGACAGCCAGGTTCCTCTGCCACTCTCTGTCTTGTGGGTATTTATAGCTTGCTTCACCTCCGTTGTCCATGCACCATGATTAGGATCAAACGATGCTAAAAGATGAGCGAGGAATCACTGGTTTTCATCTTTTCTGAGGTGCTGCCTAAGTGAATTCAAATAAAGAATGTCTTCCCTCCGTCAGAAAACATGTTCTGTCACTGATGTACTACCAGTTAACAACTTAACCTACTCTTTAAACAAAATATTGAGTAATAGGCTTGGATTTTACAAGGAAAGTAAGTCACCAGGGGAGGGGAGAGGGGGGGGGGGGGTAAGTGATGAGTTTTGATGGATATTTTCATTGCCACTTCACATTGTTATCATATGTTCTCTACATGTTCTTGGTGTAAAGACTGCATCCTTAGTGGTATATAAAGAGAGCTCCCTTTGCCTCTAGGTTCTCTAGGAGTAAAATATGGAAAGAAGATTTTAGCCCCCCCTGCCTCACCCCACCCTGATGCCGCTGTCCCCATTTCCTTTACCCCCCCCCCTTCACATTTCAAACTCCATCCACGAGATGGTGATACAACATGGCAGGTATTGATTTCTCTCGCCAGATTTCATATTGATTACCCAGAAATTTAATGTGCCTTTGGAGACCTGTGAGCAAGGGCCCTTCCGCCTCCTAGTTAGATGCGAGCCAACGACTGACTATCCAACCTGTGCTCGGCTTGCTTGCTTGCTTGCTTGCTGCGGAGGAGGAGGAAGCACGCATGCAGATGGTCTAGTTTAGGCACTTCTTTTGTTGAGGCTTTACAAGTTTTCCCCATGTTTTTAATCTTCCTTGTTTGCCTCGGCATCCATGTGACACCTCTGAAAAGCAGTGACGTCTGCGAGCCGATAGATTTGACATGTTTCCAGCGCGGGCCGCAGTTGACGATGCTGTATGGCGTGTAATGAAATTTGGGGTAGGATAATGAATGATTGATTGATTGGTTGAAAGAATGAATGAATGAATGAATGAATGGTGGAGTGGATGAGGCTAGGATGGAAAGAACGTCACTCCTATTCATTCATCTCGCTGAATGGAAAAGTGAGATCAATAGAGAAAGGGTAATTTCTATGTTTGCCTGAGTTAACTCATTGGAAGTATGTTGATGGGCAACTATAGTCGAATGCAATAATGCCAACAAAACAATGTAGAGTTCATAAGATACTTCTTGTGTACTGACGAGGAAGTACGGCGGGAAAGGGAAATATCGCTACTGTAACATGAATGTCTGCTACAGTAAGTAATAACCCCCGGTATCAAGTCACTTTTCATCTTGAACTTTGGGTCATGCAACCTTTCTCCCAATAAAGAGGTCTTTCCCTGCTCAATGCGATCATGATCATGCCGAGTGCCATGCTGGTCTTAAAATGACAGAAATGCTTTTAGATATCTCCTCATGTTTTCTGTCAAGACTTTTAAAAGATTAGTACCTTGGCTATGAAGGTCGCTGCGACTTGAAATTGGCTAATGGACGCCAGAGATCAACCTCTCTTTGATACGAAGCAGATGCATGTTGGCAAGTTCCACTTCCACTCTCACACACGGAACATACTTTACCACCAAGTCTCTGTAGTGTTACATTCTCATTCTTCCTCTTGTATGTTTGATCACAAAAGCCATGTTGCATCCTTCCATTTCTTCCCTTTGCATTCTTACATTCAGTCAAAAATCAAAATCGAAATGCAGTATTAGTTCATTCCATTTCATCACAAATCATTCTTTTGCAATAGTTATAATCAATAAACCCAAGATATTACCACTGACCTTTTTAAGTGGAAAAAGAAAGAAAAACAGAAAAAAACCCGGAAAAAACATGGATACGATGAGCACTTCATCTCAGGAAATTTAAGAAAGAGCTTAGGTGAAAAGACAATATGAATCACATCACAGTAACATCACAATGACATAATCTCACTGTAGCTATATAGCAACTTCAAAAAGAGCCTATGTAAACAAGAAGGGGAACAAAGTTTTTACCCAGGACCACCATTCTCAAGTTTATGCCATTTCAAGCTTTGTGTTTTTATCCCTTGGAAGCCGAATCCTGCGTATTCCTTGAAAATATTCCTTGAAAAATATTGCGTGACTCATGTTTGAGAGGAGCCCACTCTACCAACATCTGTCTGTCTCTTGTCTCTTTTTCACTCTCTGTTTGTAACCCGATGTCAAAGGTCACAGCAGTAACGAGCTAGTACCATTAGATTGCCAAACAGCCCCCTCGAGAGTTCACTTTTACTGCATCTGCAAATATAGTTCAAGTACGGCTTGCAGCTTGTCATGTCTGGAAGAGAAAAAGTAGAATCAACATTGATACAACTTATTCAAGAAAATTGGGAATTATTCTAAAGATTCTACCCCTCCCTTTTGTGTCCAATGATGCTCTTATCTTCCTCTCCCACCCTGATGCATCCATATAGCCGCGATTCCTTCCACAAAATATGAAGATTGAGACCCTTTTCTTTCCATTTTATGACCACCGGTATACTTTGCTTAAATTTTGAGGTTTGAATGACCTATCAAAACTAAGAAAATTAAAGCTTTTGTTAAGTTATACATCTACGATAAAGGTACATTTTTAAAATTTCTGATGAAAGGATGCTAGAAGTCCCTTATGCAAATTCTGTGAGCATTGAGAGACAGAAGGTTGTAAAACGCTGTGTTATGTGATAGCAGTTGTATCCTTCTAGCTTTTACCAGACTATGTATAATAGATAGTCTATCTAACACAAGCCAATTTAAAAGCATGCTTCCCTTTGCTTGGGAAGAAGGGAGTTACGGGAGTATATCACAATTTACACCTCATCTTTTGAAGATTACATCCTCGCTCCAACAGCACTATAAGGAACCATTAACAGTTCACCCAAATCCTCAAGACATCAATATCCCTGTCACCTCGCCCTCTTTGCTGGCCTAGCTTACATCTCTATCTTTATTATCTCCAAGTTTTTTTTGTCGCAAGTGCCTCTCGATCCCTCACAAAAGACCAAACCACTTACTCCTTCTGGTTATGGTCTAGCTAAAAGCTTGCTAAAGCGTTGCTTCCCCGGCAAAGCCCTGGTCGTTGATAAGCATTAGATCTTAATAGGCCGTGGGAACATCTTTGTTCGGTTTTAAATAGAGGTTGTCTAGTGCCTTGGACATATTGGATCGAGGTGATACATCGAGTCATAAAAGATGCCAAGGAGCAAGAGGTTTTTTAAATCTCCTAAACTTCAGGGTGATAGTTTTGTATATGAGGTAATATTGCAGAGGATCGAGATGCCTTAAAAGACAAGAGCTCGCTTTTAACACGGGAAAATTAGAAAGATGGTTTCCCTCATCTTTGCGACTGAAGATGGTTTGTTTTGATCGATCAAGGAGCAATAACTTGATATCACCGCCATAGGATATCAAAAGAAAAGGACAATGATGGAATAAGTAACTATATAGGCCTATTCACAATGTTCCATTGAACTAAATCTGTGAAAGACGATCCCAACCCTTTGATTTTATTCTCTCTCTTAAAAATAACAACAACAATTGTACACTTGACCTGGGGGATCAAACTTGTTATTCCGTGCGGTTTCTAATATTAAACTGGCTCCTCGCTCATTCTTTCCTTCACATAATCCCCTGTTTACAATGTAACATATCCTACCTGAGCGATCAATTGCAGTTAAACAAAGTCCTCGTTAAATCTAATATACCACATCTCAAAGAAACCAATTTACTTCAAATGACAAGTCAGTCATCTGGCTGATTTCTTTTGTTGGGTTTTAATCTAAACATGAAGGTGCTGTGTTTTGTCAAGCGTTAGTGCAGAAAAAGACACCAACTCGTCTAGGTGTCACCCTCAGTTGGTTCGTATAATGGCCTATTCTCTTCTGTTTACTCAGGCTAAGATTACAAAAATGGTATCATTTCTCTGGGTGTGCGACGCCTCTGACTGCGTATAAAATGTTGGCTCCAGCTTTGTGAGAAAGCAGTGACCTGGAGAGACCAGTCTGCTTTGGTTTCGTTAACCGGGAGGATGTTTTAGAGGAATCTGAAAATGATTAAAACCGATCTTACCCCGCCAGGCCAGGGTGCCACGCCCACCTACTGTTCGCTGCGGAACGCCTTGTTCTTACCTTGAACCATAGAATAATACGAAAGAAAAAAATGTCTGGAGAAGAAAAAATACAGAATACCACAAGAACAATTGACTTAAGAGAGACTTTAAAGACACTAGTAATAGCCCCAAATATATATTTGAAATCTTGAGAAAGAAATGTCAAAGTGTTTGTGTTGTACGTCATGGTTGTAGTAGGTTCATGTCATTGACTTGAGGATCCCTTGGGACCATGTTGCATTGCATTGCTCAAGTGCTTTTGGTTGGTCTTTTCCAAAATGAACAAAGAGGGTGGTCTTACCATCCAACATTACTCAGACGCAATGCATGAGTAGAACCATTATATTAGAACTGCTTTGTTATAAACCAGGGCCAATATTCATAAAAACCTTATTAAGTTGTCAACTAACTATAAGTAGATAACTAGCTGTGTAAGGGATATTATCAATATGGGACCAGTACTCTGCCTAAAGTTAAATATTCTTAGACTTAACTTTCATTTGTCTATAACCAAATATTTTCCCAAAACTAACTGTCCAATTGCATCTTTTTATCACAAGATACAATGATTATGATCATTCTAATTGGATTAACAAGTCTCCCTTCCCGTGCATTACGAGGCTACAAACAATTGAAGTAATTTGAGGTATTTTTTTTTCTTTCACAAGCTTGTTCTTTTATTATTCCACGCAACTAGTCACTACGTATTATTACCAACCTCTCATGTATGCCATTTCTTGCAATTTTGGGGCAAAAAGGAATCCATGTGTACTTGACCTGCCTCAATACGATTTAGTTGATCATCCTCTTATGAATAATATATAAAATGGTATAAAACATTCATGAAGAAGGATAAACATGAAAGTATGTTAATTGCGACTCATTCAGAACTACAGATGACTCACCAATGAGTCGTGCGCTTTCATGCATGTCTTTGTGAGGGTTGGGGTGGGGGTAGGGGTGGGTGAGGAACGGAGAAGGGGGGTTACACGACGCATTCTTTGACGATGGTTCCTACTCTGTCATTGATTGCTTAAAATGCTAGGTGAATTCCTAACTTCAACTACGGACCCAAGGCTCTACCCAACCCCAATCCTAACCCTAACCCTAAATCTAAACAAAATCCGACATGGGCTTCAGTGATAATGGCACCATGCTCAGTTTCCCATACTAGCTGAATTCTTTCCTTCAACCCTGGTCCAAGCACTAGCTCAATCCTAACCATAACTCCAAATCTTCGATGAAAATTTGAAAGCTTGGACCGGTTGTCACGGGAGCAACTGTCAAGTCACTAAGGAAGGGGCTATGAGGTTATGAATGTGATGGGAATTGAAAGGGATTCAAGTGTTTGCATAGGGATGTTAGGGGAGGTGTTATGATGCCGGGAGTATAATCAATGATTTGGCTTTGTTACCATCAAGCCCCTTAATGAGGTAAAAGGCACACCCCTATCTCTTGGCCGACACAAACAACTTCAAAAATGAAGAAATACAGACCTGGCTTCACATCGGAGAGGCTTGAACTGAAGTGCAAGATTTGATAGTAGCCTGACTCTGAGAGATGGATTTCTTTTATAGCATCATGCAGAACTCCAAAGTGGTCTGCCAAATGTTATGTCATATCTCTCAGGATCTCCATAATGACATAAGCAATGGAACATCGGCAATCTGCAGTGTGTGAAACAGATTAAAGTAAATTACATACCTTACTTGACAGAAATACATAAGATTGGTAGGCTGTTATTACTTCACGTCGCAAACTCGTGTAGCGCTGTTTATTTGCGATGTCACTTTTCAAATCCGTCTTTCAAGAGTCGCCTTATTTATCGCCGTGGAGAAACAGAATCATGTTTATAATTTAATTGTTGATGATATCATTGTTATTACTATTGCGCTTAACCCTTGTTACAGCGAAAACAACTTGATATTGCGTACCCTTTTCCATATTTTTTGAAGCATTTCCAAATAAGGATGGATCGAAGGAATTAGGGGGGTGGGGCTGAAGGGAATATTTTTGATGGAAGGGCTTGAAGACTGCATAAGAATGTTCTCTAATCGCTTTTCCTCTTCAGTCTGACCTCTGCATTGCAATGCTCGTGCGATAGAAGAAGACGAAGAAGAAAGAAGCAGAAGAAGAAGCAGAAGAACATGGTCATGGAAAGAAGAGTTTATAAACACTGTCAGGGGAGCTGCTCTCAATATAAACAAACGGCTTTGAGGGATTTGTTCTGATCAAAGGGATAGAGCAACGTCTAAAAGGTTTCACCTATGATCAACTCCCCGTACTTGCCCTCAATTCATGCAATTGTACAAAAGTTTATATTTTCTGTATAATTTTGTGGTAAATACCTAAAGGAAGAAACATAACAAAGGGACCTGGAGTCTTCATAATAGGGCATATTTGTAGATCAATTTAGATTTCCTGTAAGGGTTTAAATGGTAAATTCCCGAAGGAAGGGACTTCAAGAAAGTAATCAGGTATTATCTTCCAGAACAGAAGCCTTTCATTCGAATGGCACAATGGAGAATAGTTGATGAAGATCTGAATAAATATCTATTCTGCAGAAAGCCAGAAGGGCACCAAGAAGAAAGAATAGTTGCAAATTGCCCGACTTTCCTGAATAATTCAGTCGTAAATTCTGAAAGGAAGGAAGGAAGTGAAAGCAATCACATATCATCGTAGAGAAGCCGTTCATTTTCCATAGATCGGTCAATATTTTAATGATTTATCTCCCAAGAGCTAAAAAGGCTTTAGGTCACAGCATTTAACCTAGAGTTTAGACCTTTCTGCTTCTCAACAGACTATAGTTCATCCTTGTTTGTGTAATGCCTCTAATCCAGTTCCATGGTCAATGAAAGATGGGAAACCTCACAAAAGATTTGTGATACTTGGATATCCTGATGTGGTTTAAAAGAGATAATTTCACCTTGATAGTGATAACGTATTTGATCTTTAGTTGTCCTTCGCGGTGGCTTTGTGTGAAATATCTTGTTAGAAAATTATGTACAGTGTTATACGATTCAATAATGGAGCTAATTTCTGACTTGTTGCATCTTGATAAATAGAGCTTACAATGTTGTTCAAACCATACAGTGATATGATGATAAAGAGTGGAAGAGGGAGGAGAGAGAGAGAGAGATTGGGGAGGGGGGCGGGAGTGAGCAATGCTAAACCTGCTAAGAAAAATATGTCCACATCTTAGTTAGACTAATCAAGGTAAAGAGAAACAGGATTTTGTTAAGTTTTTGTTTTTATTAGGGGGGAGGGGGCAAGGGATTTTTTTTTATACAGTCAACAACAAAAAGCCAGCCAAAGTATGTCCAGGTATCGATTTTACTTTCTAGAATGGGTGTACAATGTTGTTTGATGGGCTTGATTGGGCTTGATGTTTCGGTCTATCCTACATTTTGGAATGGAAAACAAGCCCAATCTTGTTTGCAGAACGACCTACACTCCCGAGAAACCTTCGGAGAAACAAAGGGAGAGTTGATCTGGTTTGAACTGGGCTAATTGCAGCCGGCCAGAAGAGAGCGGGCATTGTAACAAACTACCCTTTCTGAGTGATGTGTTTAGTTTTATTTAGACAGAGCCATTCATATTGCCAGGGAAGTCAATGCCATTCTAGACCTAGGGTTTCAGCCAAGACAAACAAATATGGCAGTTTGTCGAGCAGACAAACTGACTTCTTGTGCTTATTTTAGGTAGATGGATGGATATGTGAATATATATATACTTGAGATGGATATGTACTGAGTGGAGCTCGCCAGCTTGGTTTGTTCATATTACTCAAGTTCTTGTGGGGGGGGGGGGGGTCATTGTGACCTGACATTTGCTCCAGCAACAATTTCCCCTGGCTTTATTTCTTCAAAGATGTAGGGTCAGGGGTTAGGGTTGCAATTGGGTTTTGAGGTAAGATTTAAGGTTAGGGTTAGGTTTGGGCGTAGTGTTCGGGTGAGGTAAAGTCGGTTAGGGTAAGATATTGACCGCAAAGCAACTGTTATGGGAGCATATGTCATGAAACTGCATTTTAGAATGATTTGTTGGGTAAAAAAATATGTGCTTTGGGCTTGTTTCTTTATCAAAGAGATAGGGTTAGAATCAGTTCGAGTTATGATATTTGCTATTTGCAATTGGTGCTGGAACATATTGTGAGATCATGAAAACACCTTGAAATGAAAATTATGGCCCTTTAATTCTATGTGCGAAACTGCTGAATGGAGATTGTAATGTGTAATCGTTGTAGAACCGATGTACCATCTGCGCTGATCAAAAAACGGATGATTAATGGTAGAATCAGGATGATAAACATCTATGCGTCTTGTGGAGTGAACATTAAAAGCACTAATTTCAGTTTCATCACTAAGTTTCCACACACGCCATCACGTTAGCACCGCGGGATGGAGATGGTGTGTGTGAAACCTCATCAAGAGGAACGTTTGCGTTTCCTTGTCACGCACCCTGCGTTTGGTTGGGCTGTAAATGATCTGTTTAGACAGTCAGTAGATTTAATTTATTTTCATAATGATATGGACAGTATGTCTGCTTGGATAGGGGGGGGGGGGGTGATCGACACTGGTGTGCATACACACTCATCCTCGATATGTAATCATTCTTTTTTTATTAGCTTCGGATGTGCAAACCTGTTTAGATCGAAACCATTCTTTTTTTTCATCACAAACGGGAGAAGCTAATATTGAAATCGTCTCAAGGATGTGCGTCGCACCTCTGTCTTATGATAACAATTGAGCTCACAGGTCTTGTGAAAACAGTTCCGCTCACAGACCTTGAAAATGAAATTCATATTCAATATGTATCGATGGCTTCGGTTATGATACATCCAGTTTAGTTTTGTGTATTCAGCCTTGGTATGTTCTACCAGTAATTAAACAGAAACAGTCTCAGGCTAGAGGAAACGAATGTTTTAATAAACAATATGAGCTTTAGTTATTTAATAATTGCACAATAGATAAAGAGAAATTAAGTATTAAATATCATGTTAACTAGCATGTTCATTCTACCTTTCCATAGAAAATGAAGTAAACCTTAAATAAAATATATTTGTTTGTGCTATGATGAAACTATCGACCTTTAATTCTTGTTTCACCCTTCCATCTTTATTATTGCACTACGCACCTTAACTTTTTGCAGGATTGTCGTCCACCTTCCTCCCGTTTAAATGCAGAAAGTGCAATTTAAGTAGAGACCTACAAAAAGTGCTTCTCTCTACCTTTCTCTAATATTCCCTCTTCCTGAAACGTGACAAGAAGGAGATTGCTTGGCGTAGCGGAATGCACCGCACGCCTAGCAACACCGGGCATTATTGCATTACCTTTCTCCTCCGATCCTTGCTTCACTCGTTAATTCTGCCCTCTCTAGCTGCCTAGTGCAAAGAAACAAAAGGGGTTACTTCTGCTCCGACGAGCCCTTTTCCTCGACTCCACTCTGCCCAAGTTCAGGTCGGGCTGGCTGGCTGCGCGAAGACTTGTAAAAGAGATCGGCGGTTATTGGATATGGACAATTGTTATGTTCATGTCTTGTGACAAGCCATTTGCACACCTGCGATGGAAGCGGTAATTCGATTGCGGGCAGCAGTAATAAAATGAAATGTGATGCAGAGGAAGGCAAATGTGTTTGGAAACAAGTGCAAGGGAGAAAGACAGGTAGCATGAAAAACATAGTGGAAGAAGAAGAACAGAGAAGCAAGTTGTTGAGATGGAGGTTGGAGAAGAAAAAAATGAAACAAGAGAAAAAGACATGAAGAATAAAGAAAATTCTTGGAGGAAGCATGACAAAGTTGTACTCTGTGCGGTTGTCAGAACTCATTTTATTATCTAAGTAGATTTGCAATACAGAAGGGAGAAATTGGAAAAATGTGCCCTTCTTTGGCAAATTTTGATTGAATTGTAATGGGACATAATTACAGCGAAATTGTATTTAAAGGTGCATGCAACCTCTAATTCTATGAGAATCAAATTTATTGGTTTTCAATATGTATTGATACAAATTGTAAGGTTTAATTGAATTTCAGCTGGTTACAAAATCTAATGTTCACTTGAATAGTCATGTAATAACACTTTTCTAGCTACAACTGCCGTCAGGAAAATGCACCATTATGTTTTCATTGGGTTATTCTGTTTAGATGTAGGTCCATATCAAGAAGTGAAAATTCAAAACATTTGTGGCTGAAAAAACCCAACTTTGTGTACTAGTACTATAGGAGTCTATCAGTTTTTAAGTGAACTTTCTATACTTCTGGTCTAAGTTGACCTCTAACTATATCATACAGTTATGTAATATTGATCTATAGCATATTTGCAAAGTATTTAATATAGAAAACAAGAGAGAAATATTACAAGAAGAGTATAGCACTACCAGTCTCTACTGCAATTTTAGACACTGAAAATTAGCCCTCAATTTAATGAAAGAGTTTTAGGTTTGGAATTCAAGACAGCAAATAGGGTAGTAATTAGAGACAACTTAAAAACGAGCTCCCTGAATAAGGAGCAGTCGACCAGAGCGAGAAAATATTGTTGCAATTTTATCTCCTAAACCGAATCCTATTTTGCGGCTGCATATTTGCTGTTATGCACGCTTGGAGGGGGATGGACAATGGATGGGATATGTTTGCGTTTGCATTCGTAAAATTGATGAATTGTTTCCTGCGTGCATAGGATATATACCATATTATTGTGGGAAAACTTGGCAAATATCTAATGAGAGAACCTTGGAGGTGAGTGGCAGTTGTGTTCAGAAATTTATTCTTGTTATTCCCAAGGGGGTGGGGGGGATATCTGTAAACAACAGAATATTCAATATATTATGTATTCTGTCACCCGTGCATGCTATATTTGTACAGAAAAGCATAGCATCTACCTGAATAGAGTATTCCACAGTTAAAAGCATTACCCTCAATACTAGTGATAAAATAGTAAAGAATTGAAGGGGAAAAATGGTTGTAGTACAACACCTCCAATTTATTTTGGTTAAACATGACTCGTATATCGTCCTTGTTTTCACGAAGTGACGGTAGTGAGGAAAATCGTAACGCAAAGTGAATGCAATTTTTTTTCACTACCGTCACTTCGTGAAAACAGCGACGATATGTGGTCTTGAATAATTCAAGAAGCCATATTCATGTTATTGAGATATTGTTCGGGTTAATTTACTGCTGTGCTCCAGATACATATTTATAGCCGACCTCATTTTTTTAATACATACATGTAGATGATATATATGGCACGTTGACAGGAGTTAATGAATATTGTGGTAAGTCCTGGAGGCGAGCTGGTAGGCTTATATTCTACATTGACTTCGGTTGCATGAAGTTTTACTTGTGGCATTTATGTAATGACAAATGGATATTCCTTCTATAGTTCCATTCATGAAAGCTCTTTTTCACATTTATAATTTTGCCGTCATATGAGATATGGAAGATTACATATTTGACTTTAAAGTAGGTTGATTAATTGCCCTGCCTTGTCGTAGCCTTCCTGGAAAGGTAACAAAAAAGAAATGAAAATTTCTTACATGATGTCAATTATATTAATTAAATCAATCTGTATACCAGTATTAGTTTGGATTCAGAACAGAAGACTACAATTGATACTTTTTTAATTTTGCTTGCACCGGCTACGATATGAACTTGTTCCTGGCCCTTTGACAAATACTCACCATATTGTGGTAATATGATAGGTACTGTTCAATATAGTTTTAATTCCTTATTTGATATGATTGGCCCTTGCACAAGAAGGCTACTATCGATTTATATATGTATATATATATATATATATATATATATATATTCTCTCTCTCTCTCTCCCTCTCTTAAAAAAATCTCTTCTTATCTCTCCTCTTTTTCTCTCTTTCTCTCTCTCTTTCTCTCTCTTTCTGTCCCTCCCCCTCCCTTCCCCTATCTATCCTTTTCTGTCTTTCTCTCAATCTCTTTCTCTCCCTTTATCTCTCCCTCTCTCTTTATCTCTCCCTCTCTCTCAATCGCTTTCTCTCTCCTCCCTCCTCCTTTCTCTCTCCTCCCTCCTCCTTTCTCTCTCCCTCTCCTCTCTCCCCCTTCTCAATATCTTTCTCTCTCTCTTTCTGTCCCTGACTCTTCCTTCGTTATCCCTCCCTTCCTACCCCTTTCTATCCCCTTATCTCTCTCTCTCCCCTTATCTCTCTCTCTCTCTCTCTCCCCTTACCTCCCCCTTGATCTCTCTCTCTCCCTATCTCTCTCTTCCTCCCTCTCCCCCTTTCTCTCTCCCCTTCCTCTCTCTCTTTCTCCCCCTTCTTCTATCCCTCTCTCCCCCTTCTCCCTCTCTCCCCCTTCCTCTCTTCCTCCTTCCTCTCTCTCTCTCTCTCTCTCTCTGCTGAATGATGATGGAGTGTGGGATGAAGACAAGAGTCCTTGAAGGCGATTTGTCTCCAAACAAACACCATCATTCATCTCCATTCTCCTATTGATGGTCACCATGGCAACCAATTGTGATATGTCTGAATGTCTGTTCTTATGATGAGGGATGGGGCAGGTTGAAGAAACACAGCAGAAATTTTTTCCCCATCTCTTCAGATCGGTTGAGGGTTCCCAAAGCCTGCCGAAAATTTGAGCAAACATTGATAAATGATGAATTCCCATCTCCTAGAATGAATTACACCCAGTTAGTTATAGGGCTTTGGATTCTTAAAAATCCTAAGCAATTGCTGGAGTAAGCAAGAATTGAAATGGATGTGTTTATTAATTTGTGTTTCATCGTCTTTTTAGAGTTCTCTTACGTCACTGGGTTTCGTGTATTTGCTCTTCATACAATGCATGGTGAACTTATGCTAGCTATAGCTGAGCGATTAATCCTATGTTGTGCAAACGAGTGTGAAATTCCAGTACGACCGACGGCAAAGGATTTTTCTCTTTTTTGTTCGAAATGAAAATGAAAGTTTGGAGAACAATAATTTGGTGGAAGGGGAATTGATGTATGAAAATGTTTTTCACCATAACCAAGGAAAAGGATGTGGTTACCTAGCAACTCTATTTGACGTTTTCATTTATTTTTCATTTGACTGCCCTCATAGTTTTTTTTTTGAAAGCTGGGAGTGTTCCATCCGGAAAACTGCTATACAGCTCTTGAATTATGTCACCCATATTTATTAAAAGTACTTCAATTATACAGTTGTTGAAATACTTAAATGCACTTCAAATTGTGTGAAATTGATGGGGCTTGAGTTGTATAGAAATAGTAATTGAAGTACATATGAAAACATGTTTAAATGTGAATGTTACACTCGTAGCAGGGAAATGCCATTTTTTTGTTTTATATATTACAGGGTAAATGGAAGGGGAGCTCGCAAGATATGTCACAGAGTTGCCAATGTGTGTTTGATTAGTCGCACCTTCACAAATTCATAACTTTCTTATTTTTAACTGTTTTTTGCTCAAACCTTCGCTGACGGGTTTCACTTATTTTTCTGCTTCTATTGAAACAAACCTAATATCAGAGTGGACTTGCCCTTTAAAGGTAAAGGCCAGTTTTGGAAACACCCCCCTCTCAACAAATGAAGTGGAAGCTTTATTACCAATCATGTGAAAGAATATGTTTTGACTAATATGTAATGATACAAATTTTGCCGAGAAACCGCCTACTAATTGATATATTTGGTAAAATATTATATCTATTTGGACCTGATAGATATCGTGCACATGTCGCGTAGTCCCATATACATCTTTCTGTGTACAATGCTTGTAACTTTACCAAGACTGGACCAAATTTATTATCATTTTGATGATTCCAGAACCTTGCAGTACAAACCAATTTTATATGCTAGATGATCAACCTTTTTCGATCGATTCCACAACGTTTCTTTCACAATGAAATTGCATGACCATAACTGGTCTTTATCTTTAAGGGAATAGATATCAAGTAAATAGCATGTGCAATGATGTCATTAACTGGCTGGGTGCAGATGGCTCCTAGGGATGTCGTTGACGAGGCGTCAGGTTGTGAGATCATGTTGTGGGCGGCCAAAATTGAAAGTTGATGGGAAGATAATTAGCTAGAAGTGAGAAAAATGTGTATGGTAGGCAGATGGCCTCCATCACACACGCAAGGTTTAGCCAAGATTATTTCATATTACGTATATTTTGCGAACATCGAGCAGCAACATCCAAAACAATGATATTCTTTGGTTATTGAATTTGTGTTCTATGTAGACTAGACATTACGTAGATAGGACATCGTATGGACAGGGACCTTTTCAGAGGAGAGATCCTGCTTTGTCCTCTTTTCAAGGAAAGAAATTTATTACTTCCGACCTTTACCAGCCTGACCTAGATTTCAGTTCTTCCCATTTGGAGGGAGAACGAACAAGGGAGGGAGCCCTTCGTTTTAGAAACTGTCTTGTTTCGATTGAAAGCTTGTTGGAGGGGAAAATGATAGCTTGAATGAGTGGGATTGTCGAGGCACATTTCTCATTCCACAAATGGCTTTTAGTATGTGGTAAATCAAGAAAAGTGCATGATACTGTATTTTACTGCATGATTTGAGAATGTATCAAACTTTAGAGAACAGAGGATCGATGATTATTCTGGTTTTATAATTTCTCTACTTGCCATGCACACGTCTTTGGTAGGTGCAGTCTTTTTCTATCCAGGGTCTACTGTTTTTGTAGAGAAGTGTGGCATTTAGTTGGTGAGATGGGGGAAGGGTTGGCAGGTAGATGGAGTGCAAGCAGGAAGTCAATTTGTGTGTCGATGAGTGAAGAATAGGACATGGTAGATTAAGGGCTAGGCTAAGACGGGTGAAAGCACCCAAGCCCCCTCCCTCTTTATGTTTCTCGCACTTTCTCTCTCTTTCCCTTTCTCTCTCTCTCTTTCCCTTTCTCTCTCTCTCTCTCTCTCTCTCTCTCTTTCTTTCTCACTCTTCTCCCCTCCCTTACTGCTCTGCTCCCCCAACATTCTTGGCCCCTTCCCCTTTCTCTTTCTCTTTCATCCCCTTTTACCACCCCACACTCGTTCTCTCTCCCTTTCTCATTTTCTCTGGGGTTACCTGGAAACCAGGTTTATACAGTATAGCTTGGTCTCTTTCGTTGTGCCTTCTACATGGTATAACCAGGGATTTCAGGGAACGTATATCTTGTGCAACACCTTTATCGGAAGCCTTAATTGGAGGTCCCACAATAGGAACATATTCTTAAGGACAGCATAGGAGCAATAATTTGTTTACATTTCTGTCTTGATTTTTCGATTTCACAAACAGCACCTCAAAAGATATTTGCTTTCATCGTGCTTAAAAGAAATGCAGAAATGTTATCATTTAAAAAAATCCAACCCCCATCATTCCTCTTGGTCATGATTTGAACCCGAGAATTATCATGGCTGCATGAACCATGAAGACCTTCCTATTTTGATGGAAGGGCCAAGTATTTGAGTGGTCGGTAAGAATTGGGTAGCTATGAAGAGGCGTTTGGAGAGGTCCTCCAAGATGGATGTATGTGTAGCAATCAATATGATGAGAGGATCGAGGAGGAAGGAGGGAAGAAAGGACTTCAGGATTGGAGAGGGAGGCTCCTCGCAGTGATACCTGGATTACTGGGGTGAGATGGGCTGGGCTGGGCTGGGTTAGGAAGGAGAGGAGAAGGAGAGGAGAAGAAGAGGAGAAGAAGGAGGAGTAAAGAAGGAGAGGGAGGCTATACATGGGTGCATCACTAGGGTGGGGGTGTGGAGTAGAAGGAGAAAGAGAAGAGGCTCCTCGCAGTGATACCTGGATTACTGGGGTGAGATGGGCTAGGCTGGGCTGGGTTATGGAGTAGAAAAAGGAAGGAGAGGAGAAGAAGAGGAGAAGAAGGAGGAGTGAAGAAGGAGAGGGAAGCTATACATGGGTGCATCACTAGGGTGGGGGTGTGGAGTATAGGAGAAAGAGAAAAGGCTCCGCACAGTGATACCTGGATTACTGGGGTGAGATGGGCTGAGCTGGGCTGGGTTATGGAGTAGAAAAAGGAAGGAGAGGAGAAGAAGGAGGGGTAAAAAACTGGCTTCATCGTTGGAGAGGGAAGCTATACATAGGTGCATCACTAGGGGGGGGGGGGGAGTAAAGGAGAAGAGGAGAAGAGGAGATAGAGCTGGAAGTCATCCTTCTGTGAGCGAGGACTGGAATATAGAATCCTCTTTTCATTTGAGAGAGTCTACTAATGCTTAATGGTAGATTATGGTATTCTGCAACTTAAGTCAAGATTATGTCACAGAGACTCCCAGAGTTTGTCAGTCCTTCTGTCAAGGTTTCACTCTTCTTTGTAGTAAGATGCCCTCTTTGCTTTGCATCTCATCCTCCTCCTTCCACCCAACTCTTGATATCCCTCCCAAGCATAACGTTACTTTCTATCTCTCTCTCGTGTTGCTCCTGAGCGCTCCTCATTCAGAGAAATAGATGAAAGCTCCTTATTGATTGCCAATTTGTGCTTAGTGGTGAAACGCTGAAATGTGTGAGTGAAGCATTATGTCCATCCCGTGTCCCCTGGGCGAATAAACTTCCCTTTAGTGAGCCCTGCTTGTCATCACAATCCTATTTAGCTAGTAGATCTTCCTTTCCCAGATTGTTCTCCAGATTCAAGGGCACAGTCATATCCATAATACCAAGTTTAAAGAGAAGCTCAAGTTCTGGTGAAGGTGGAAAGAATTGTGAGTGCTCTCTTTCGTTGGATTCCCAAGTGGAGGGGTATCATAGCAGTATCGTGTTCCATGAAAATGATTGCTCATGAAGTGCTGTCATATTCCATCTGTAACGAGAAATAGGCTTTAATGTGACAAAATGGTCAATCCTTCATATTTGTGTGGTCCCAGGTACCTAATTCTGTGTCGACTGCTTTTCACTGTTTTCAGCACGACTTAGTTAATTTGTTATTCATTTGATGACTTCAAAACCCCACAATACACAATCATTCTATGTTCTATATAATCCAGTAACCTCAGGTCAGTTTCTTCTTGAATTTAATAGCATTACCAATACTCAAATTTCCTTTGAAAGTACAAGTAAGCTAGAGCGGGAGATATGGCAAGAGTGAGAACAGATATATGGATGGAGATGGACAGAGAATTTAATATGATAAAGATTGTAGATGTAAATGCATACTGATTTGACCTCGGCCTCATCTCCAGAAAGAAGATGGTATGGTATGATATAAGACAAGTATGGAGGAGAGTGCTGCTAGAATCCCGGCAATAGATCAAATAACATACTGACTGGGTAGAGCCAGTAGGGCATTAACTCTGTGAAAATGTACATGATGTAAGACCTTTCTGGTTCTTCAGAGACAAAGTCAAGGAAAGAGAATAACAAATTCAGGATGGTGGTGATTTTATTTCAGTTTGCATGGAAACTGGTGGTGAGAATGACATCTATATGTGGGGCCTGTTTGAGAGAATGGGAGATGAATTTAATCTACACAATGTATAGCAGTGAAAAAAAAATGATAGATGGGAAGGGGGCTGTGGGCATTTTGACGTTGATTTCTAAGGAGAGGCCTTCCTCCTCACATACAATGAGATGTCAAATGGTAATCTTCAATTCAAATGCTTGAAGATGCAACTACAGAAGAACAGAGCAGAGAGGACAGAAAGGTCATCTCGATGTTTAAAGTAACATGGAAATGTCGGGCATATGGGTATGACGGGAGGGGTTTGAGAGAGAGTTGGAAAGAGACCAGCGAGTCATGCGAAGCTCTTTTTTTTAAATGCCGGGGGTTTGTATGTACGTAGCTGTCAACGTCATGATGGATCCCAATATACGTCAAACGGCCTGGGCCAGATATTTCTCATTATAATCGGCAGCATTACCACGTGCTGCCCTTACCACGTCTAGTCTTTACCTCCCTTTGATCTCCTCGCACGCTCATGAAATGGCACCTTTTTCAGCTCCAAGAATTCAAAATTTAGAGATTCATTCATGGAGCGGACGATGTGTTAACTTTTCGTCCAAAATAGCGCAAGTGTCAAGAGACATACTTCAATACTCCTCACGGTTTGATGATATAACGGTATCGCGATGTAATTGGAGTACAATTATCATGGTGATGAAACGCTAATCATCAATTCTGTGATGCAAGATGTGAGCGGAGAGAGAGAAGCTGGGAGGTTGCAATGGGCTGACGTACGTGTGAACGATGGAGGATCTAGGGGCCGCGATTCAGAGTTTTCCGACCACCCAAATGGCAGCTTAGTCTTGAATGACATGATTACTAAGAGTAAAATGGGATTTAGATATGACATTTTAGATTAGAGGCATACCCCGAAGGTATTTCGCACTCCCACATTTATTCTTAAAATATGATTTTCACATGAAATATGAGCTGATGGGTGGAATACATCTAAACATTTCTATGATTAAAGCTGTTAACCTAGATCCCTCTGCTTCAAACTGCTGTCGAGATGGGTGGGTTTTAAACTGTCATCATTAACTAAGCTCAAAGTTAGTTTGACCAACTCGGTTTTAGTTGATGCAACATGGGGAGTGTCTCTTTGTTATGTGCTTGCCCAACAAAGCAACACATGCCATATCGTGTCTGGCTATACCCGAGTTTGTTTGTTTGTTTGTTTTAGCTGATCGCTAAGAAAGCATGTGTATGCTTGTAAGTAAGCAACCAGATGAGTTGGGCAACCTCTGTGTATATAGATAGCTTAAAATTGTGATCATTAAATCCTTAAATCCATCCACATTCTCAATATGTCTGATCTTGATTTCCCCTCTGGATGGTGAGATGGCGTAATCAGGTTGTCAGAGCGAGGACGCTTTAGAAATTCCAACTGAATAGGGCCATATTATCATTACAGGAGCATTGCACATGAACAAACCTGGTTACAAAACAATATGGTGTTTCCCATCGAAGCTCTCGTAAAGCGCCATCACAGTCTAATGATGCTATCGCTGAAGCGCCTATCATTTTACTTATCCTTATTATGCCACTGAGCAAAATGATGCTATCACCTGCCTGCTTCTGCATCAATAGATGGACGTTATTGATGGTCATTCTATAGGGGGCATCACAGAGGGTTTTATCACACCTCAGCTCTCCCTTCTCTCCCCCCCCCCTCCCGCACCCTCATTTGCCATTACTGCCTGCATTGTATTGATCATTGACCTCCCCCACCCCCACCCATTGTTCTGCATTCAACCCCCCCCCCCCCCTCCCTCACAGGCAAAAACTTCGCTACTGATCGTGATAGTATTATTCATGGTAGCACTTGTTTCTCGGTTGCATAAGGATGTCACTTGGCTCCACGAATGCCCACTAGATGACCACTAGATGACCACTAGATGACCACTAGATGACCGGTGTTAAAGAATGGTCCAATTAATGCCTAATCAATTAAGATGGTTAGCTCAATTAACACCAGAGATCCTGCGCTAAGCGTTCCGCAGCGGCTCAAGAATGCTCTGTGGTAGGACAGATAGAGGCGTATGTATGAGCGGGAAGATGAGATGACACCTACACATAATAGACCATTTAATGATACATGCCAAATCTTCCAACAGCCTGAGCTGAAAGCTAAACAGGTACCGGTATTCTTCAATGTAAGATGGAATTGTGAGCTGTGTCTCGTGAACCTTTTTCATAACAAAAATATTGTCATTCAAATGATTAGTCATGCTGTTCAAGGTTTTAATAATTACTTGTAGCTTTATATAGGTAAGAAGAACATAAATACTTCATTGATGCTTAAGCTGGTATTACAAGTTTTTATAGTGTCTTCAAGGATGTTCTTGAATAGCTTACATCCATTTGATGATCTATCAACAGCAATTACCAAATTGCTCATTGGAAATGCTAAATGCCTCTTATGATATCATGTGAATTTACTTGTTTTTTGAAGGTTGGTTGATTGATATACTTTTATTAATCGCGTAAATGATATATAAACATGAAAAATGCTGCCTAATTTTAAGTGGAATGACGTTCAGATGTCCCCTTGATTTGAGACATTAATAAAAGAAAACCAATGAAGAAAATAAAACCCTGCCCAATTTGGTTCAGCTGATGTGCTTTTATCGAAGATGTAAATCTTGAATAAATGAAAAGCCTTGCATGATTTTGGATTGAACTGATGCGCCTTTGTTGAAGATGTCAGCGGTATTAAAGCAAAGAAAACCTGTGCATAAATTTGGATGAAAATCAGAGAGGGTAATTGCAGGTGTAGACCTAGTGTAGATCAACGAACGAACGAGGTATTGCTCAGGGGCCGGTGCGGAGAGGACAGATGGACAGAGTCCCAGGGATACTAATTTATTGGTTCATAAAGCAATAAAGTCCAGGGTGATTAATGCCTCCTCTTAAAAGCATCACCAACCTCCATTACATCATTTCTTCTTTGGCCATCTTTTGAAAGAGCAATCATGGAAGATATTTCCAACTCTCCCAGCAATATTTCTATCTCTCCTGGCGATATTTCTATCAATCATGAGGGGACAATTCAACCTTTCAGACCTGATAATCCTGGTGAATAAATCGGGTTTGTAGGATATGATTATGAATCGTCATCTGCAGACTTTGGTCTTGGAGTTTCCAGTCGTTTAATATCTGGATGGGGACTTACCTTACCTTCCAAATCCTTGAGATGCTGTCCTGTACAGCCCTCCCTCGCCCTGTAACAGGGGTATTATGACTAATACTGTCAGTCTGGCTGGCCAGGGCGGGAGTGTGTTGCTATGGGTGCTTGTAAGGTGCTGCCTGGCTGTATCCCTTTAAGTGATTCCCAGTTTGCACACAGCTGTAAAAGGATCTTCCGCAGCATTAGCCCATGAATAATTAACCATCATCCCCCCTTCATCCTTCATTCAAGAGCCCTCAAGAATCTCTGATCCATTTATCAACTCATTCTCAAACAAAAATGCTCCCATGCAACTCCCCCTTCTCTCTCTCTCTCTCTCTCTCTCCCTTTCTCTCCCTTTCTCTCCCTTTCTCTCCCTTTCTCTCTTTCATTATCTCTCTCTCTCTCAATCTCCTTTTTTCTACTTCTCTTTCTCTCTCCTCTATCTACCTCGATATTCTTTCATTCTTCCCCCTTTCTCCCACTCTTCATCTTATCCTTTCATGTTCTCTCTTTCTTGTTTTTGTCTCACTTTGTTCTTATATATCTGCCTATACATCTCGGTCTCACTCTCTATCTCTCTGCTTCTCTCTATGTCCTGGTCTTCGCTTTCCTTTCATTTATTTTCCTCCCCTTCCCAACCCCTCCCCCCCCCCTCTCTCTCTCTCTCTCTCTCTCTCTCTCTCTCTCTCTCTCTCTCACACACACACATACACACAGGCACACATACAAACACACTCACTCATTCATTCTAATTCTCTTTCTCTCTGTCTCTCACTCCGTTTCTGTCTCTCTTCCTCATTCTCTTTCTCCAAGACGTCATCTCTTTTGTAGTCTCCAAGCTTAAAGCTGGAGTGGCTTTACAGAAGATTTAGGGATCAACGGAGAACATCTATTGATGCTTTTTCATTTGTCATTAAACTGCAAATAAGGTAGAGGATTTGCCGCAAGGCAAAAAATTAAGTTGCCATTATGTCTGCCTCATGCCTATACCTGCACAAACGGAGCAATTGGTTAAAGGTCTCAATTATCATTTCTGAGAGATTATGTAGATTTGTTCTTGGGTAAATATGTAATGGTGACCCAATTAGAAAACGGCAGGTTTCCCAAGTCGAACTGGGAGCAATTATTTTAGATTGCTATTGTCCATTGAGGATTACCTATCAAAAAATCTTGTTTTAGAAAGATTTTATGGTGTACGGGAAAGACATAATCCTTATGTTTTTATATAAGTACTTCCAGGAAATGTATCGAAGGGGTTTTGCAATGTTTTTTTTTAGTTTCTCTACTTTTATTGAATTAAAAAAAAAAGAAAACCATGTCTTTGGAATTTGCATGAATGTGGGGGAAATAGAGCCTCTACAAATGCTCATAGGAAATGATTAATTTAACGAAGGCATGTCTCTGTGGTTTGAATGGTGCACTTGTTAGCCTGAGCAAAGCTTGAGTGTCTCATCATGCCCTCCCATTCACACTAAATTCTTTGTATAGCTGTACAATAATTTTTTTTCTTCAAGTGTGAATGTAATTTGAGGAAACATCATGAATTGAATCCTCACAAAATGATTTATTGTATACTTATAAGTCATTTAGTGAAATGGACATATAAATACATTTTTTTTAAAAATATGTTAAGAATTGGGGTTTAAATCTAGTGTGAAAGTCATCATTTCTTAGGAAATGGTACGATTGGGCGGGGTTCATTGTAAGCACGGTCTGATATAATTATCAGGTTAGATGACCTACTGCCATCTTGCATCTTTCCTGTAGCAAACTAGGGCAAGTAATAGCCGTAAACAAACTTTTAAGCTGACCTCCCCGAAGTTAATTTCTTTATACAACAAATCTTCATACAGTGTTTCTTTATTCTACATTTTTTTCATTGTGATCGTTATACAAAATTCTGTCAATTGTTATATGAATTGCCAACGCATTCGCTCTGGTCTGAACAGGTCGATAATCTATGCCATGGCCAAGTTATTGGGATGAGTAACATGGCCCCGAACGTGGATCACGTTACGAACCGAAACCCCCTCTGAAAGCGTACAGGTGATACAAATGTTAACAAGTCCAATCTGGCCATACCTGACGCAGTTCACGACTAGCATGTTCCCTTGCCCTTGCGGAGGGGGGGGGGGGGGGGGGGTAGTGATCGTTATGGAACACACGACCGACCTGGCAGCCACTTGGGTTCTCAAATTTCAGCGCAATCATGGTAACAGGTTTTGTTAAGGGCTATAGAAGCAGACCCTGTTTTTGTTTCAGTGTACATGTTGTGGTTTGCGGCATCACAATGTATTAATTAGAAGGGAGACTTGGTCGTCCTGTAAGAGGGAAGGGGAGACGACTGGTTATGGGCAAGCTTTTCTAACCCCAATCATGTTGCGTTCCTTCTCACGTTGCCCTCAGCATTCGAGGTGGGTATGTGCTTGATACATTCGGTAAATGAGCTAAACGTGAAGCATACACAAGCCTTTGTTTCGCCGTGCGTCATACCCAAGTCTTATGTAAAAGCTATAAGGCAATTTGAACGACTCTTTAGTCCTACCAAACCATTGTCACGTAACTTACGTTAGATGAACGTGAAATAGCTCTACTTGTGCTTTGAACATGGTAATTCGATACACCTGTTATATCACACGTTCATTTCTCCTTCTCATTTGACGATAATTCTATTTCGAGCATTAGCGGTTTTAGAAGCAGTCGCTGCTACACACGCTTTAATATGATTATCGTGTCGAGTAGTAAAGAAATATCACTTGTTAAAAGAGCTGTATGCTGTCATGCATAAAGGAATGGGTAATATTGGCTCTGTATTAGAGTCAAGTGGAGTGACTTGCTGAAAAGGCGATCCGGGCTTGGGCGAGTAATCTCTCAGCACCGACAGGAAAATTGATTTATTTGCAGAGAAACGAGAGTGAAATATGATAAGCCATCCTCAGCGTACGTCACTCCTGGTATTATTGGCGATATCAAGTGAGCAATTAGGTGAACG
Organism: Strongylocentrotus purpuratus; assembly: GCF_000002235.5. Lineage (NCBI taxonomy): Eukaryota > Metazoa > Echinodermata > Echinoidea > Camarodonta > Strongylocentrotidae > Strongylocentrotus > Strongylocentrotus purpuratus. The sequence goes on along the minus strand of NW_022145576.1, from coordinate 665,551 downwards.
GAACGGAAATACTGCAAATATAGATGTTTAGATTTGGAGATATGAAGTGACCTTTTCATATTAAGATTTCCATTTGACTTGCTCCCTAGCCAGGGAGTTCACCGAGCCTCTTTATGTAGTACAACTGCATTAGTTTACGACCCGTTTCTGACTACTAGATCAGGTGGGATTATCTATTTAGTGTTCTCTCATCTGGAAGAGCTTCCCATTTCTAATTACATCATTAAGGATTTAACTAGGCTTTGTGATCAATCTTATTTTATTCCTTCTCCTCTAAAGCTCTCCTCAATTGCTTCTGTTGTTGGTCGTTTCTTTTACATTGATATATTTCACTACCCTTTTTTCACCTGAATATCTAAACTTATTGAAAGGGTAAACCAATTTCAATTGAATTTGACATTGTAGATTACACATGTATATATAAATTCCTCTTATTAGGATAATACAAGTACAGTATTTTTTTTTTATTTTTTTTATTCGATACTGTCTTTCAGTTTTGTTGTTGTTTGGAGAATAAAGATAAAGATTAATTCATTCTTTAACATCTGAAATTTTTTGGTATTTCACCCATTGCCTATTGGGAATCGGGTGGATCCTGCAATGTATTAAGCCTATGGGAATTAGAAAATTCAGTACCGGTAGTCTATAGGTTAATAATATTGGCATGGTTTGTTTCTTCAAAACCTGAAAAGAGTTCTCAATTCTCAATGTTTTGGAGGGATCGACAGGCAAAACAAAAAACTGGATGGATGCAAAAACCCTGCCATCTAGATTCAGTAATAGAAATGCTTTCTTTGTGAAGTGGTAAATTTCAAAACATGAACATTTTCTTGAGCTAAATCTTTGGTGGGACCTGTAAAACAAATACCTGGATGGATGATGAAATCTCCCATTCTCAATTCAGTTAAGGAATGCTCCTCGTTGTGGAGTGGTAGCATTACTCACAATAATACACACTGTGGAGTCGATGATCAGTCATTTAGGAGATGAAGAAAGCATCCCTTCTGCGAACATGATCACGGGAGGAGGATGGAAGAAAAGAAGAGAAGAAGAGAAAGAAGAGAAAGGATTCCTGCAGCTGACTAAATTCTAGGTCAATGATGGCGATGGTTGTGGTCTCTAGCGGGACTCCTTTCTATCTGTGTGAGTGATAGGGGTGACCTCATAATGGCAGAGGATGGAGACCCATCCTTATGACACACCTGTATGAGTTAGTCTTCTCGTTCAGACCCATTTAGGGGGTTGTATTTGATTGCGCACATGACACGCCCATAATGTCTGTTCAGAAACAGAAGAGCTTTGACTCTGTGTTAAATGCCCTTCTGGCTCAATACATACAATTTGAGCATGAAAATTCTAAATCAGTATGTAATATTTTTTTAATAAATCATCAATTGCTGACTTTTTGCCAGAAGATTGAAGATTCTCTTTGCCAAAGAGCTTGCATGATCTGGCAGTTATTAGTATAATTGTATGGTGTGTAGATAGAAATACCTTTTAATCTGCATTTTCTGCTTAGTCAGCATTCAATCCTGAAAAGCGTAAAAATGATGGATTTTGCTTTTTATTAGAAAGACATAGAGTAACCATATGTGCGATTATATGCAAACAATACCTTCAAACTAACCAACAGATGATTATAAAGAAAAAATCTTTGAAACTAGCCCCTTAAAAAAACTATTATCTTTTTATTATGGACTGATTGTACTTGGATTATCAAAATTACAATTAATGAATAGAAATCGTTTTTTGTACAGCGCATTCTCACAATAAAAACAGCAATAGGTAGGCCAAAATTGTAACTGCGCTTACTACAGAGAGCTATACATAAATCGTTTCAAAAGTCATTTCCCTAAAAGGTTGATAAATTCTTGAGGGAGATAAGTGAGAGAGAAGGAAGAATGAATGAGTCTGCAAGGGTAGTCTAAGAGTACAGGTGAGCTTCAAACCAATCTGGGTTTCTTTTCAAGTGGCATCAAGAAGAAGCATCACCTAGTCAAACACGGACACGGCCGGCCTGCAAGGGATGCCATCACCGCCTCCGAAATAAATAAAAGAGAGGAAAGGAACGGAAAGAGGGAGTGTGTGGCGCGCATCTCCCTGGGCTAAACCGACTGAAAAATAATCAGTTCCGATGCAAAAAGATGAAAGTGGCAGGGGGGGGGGAGGGGTATTTGCGGCAGCCTCAATGAGAGGACGCCCGTCAATCACGATCTTCTCTTGCTCCGGGAATTCTGTTACTATTAATGAAATTTTCCATTCAACCGGCATGACCCGTTGGACGGCTAACCGATGTAGTAAATAATAAAGTGTATCACTTGCCCGCCTTGCCCGTAGCGATGTATCGTGAAGATTGCTTAGTCAGAGTGATCATCTTTTCCATCCTATTTTGTTCTCCTTTTCTTATTCTAATTCTTTTGGATATCATGGTCTTGATAGATTGCACTTTGTGTGGTTGAATACCATGTCCTTAGGGGAAATTTGATTATACTGATTTGTAGCACGAGTTTCTCTTTTGAGACTCATGATCAGACATCCCATACCTGTACTGTAGTACAGGTGATATTCAGACCTTTTTTATCCACAGGAAAAAGTGCATATGTACTCCATTAATGTTATTACCGGTACTATTTTTATTACTGGATTGATTAATAACTATCTTTGTATTATGATAAAATGGAAAATCAGTGTATGATGTAACTCCTTCACTGTTTCTCCTTATATTTATTTATTGTATTTTTAAAATTTCTTTTTCCTGGGCATATTGGACAGGGGGCATCTATTAAAGCATGCATATGTTTCTAGTGTTTATATTTAACCAATGCTGCAAATTATTTCTACAATGTGTTTTAATCAACCCTCTAAATGTTCAAAATATATATTTTTTGCTATAAAAAATAGTAGTCTGTTGAAAAGAATTAACAAAAAAGTTTTACCCTGCTTATGTAAACCCAGAATTGAATCTTTACAACACTGATTACAATTTCTATTTTAGATGTTAATTCAATGATCTAACAATTTTATTTCTTCTTTTCTCTTTCATGTGTTCTTCTTACGTCCACCTTTTCTCCACCAATCTCTACATGTGGTCACATAACAGGTAAGTCAATTATATCCTTTAAATCATTCTAAAATATATATATATATATGATTGCTCTCCTGAAATGTTGCATCACAATGTTACCTTAAATTCATACTATAGTACAGGTATGTGATGTGATTTTTTTAAAAGATCTAAAACAAAGTTACCGGATCCCTTTAAGATCTACTCAGAATTGGAGGAATATGTCTGAAGACTTCAGAGAAGACCCAGCTAGTTGGCATGCAAAAGAGAGCAAATAAAAGCTTGTGTATGAGAGTTTGTTTGTGGATAAGGAAAGGTGACTATCAATAGACAATACTGACCTCTGAAGATGTTGCAGTGAGTGAATGGTGTTCAAAATTGGCATATTACCATAGAGTACACTATAGTATAGAAATGCGCTCCACTATCTCTCTATCTCCGATCTTAAAGGCAGCGTCCCTTCTTTGTCAGAGATGGAAACGACTTGATGTTATCTAGAGCCTTTCTTTTATCTTTGTCCATCTTGGTCAATATCAATTTCTTGAGATCTGTATCCATTTCCTGGTAGTTCAGGTTCCTACATCTGTCCTCTGAGCTTCAACTGTCTACTGTTTTTCCTTTCCTTGTCGTTCAGAAAATAGAATACTTTGCTTGGCATTTCTTGATTCTCATTGTATTATTCAAATAGATTACATTGCACATCTTTTTACCATTTTACGTCACTTTTGTGTGCATTGTTCAATATCTTATCATTTGTGTTTTGTTTTGTTCTCCACTATTGCGTCTTCCTAGACTTACACCATACTTCTTCTTCTTTTTTCCATCCATGCCGTGCCCTTTCTTATCCATCTGAAATCTCTTTTCGAGCAGGTCACATTGGGATAAACAATATAAGCTCGCAATGTTTGCCGTGTCTGCTCACACAGACACTCCCTCATAACAAGCACTGACATATGACGTTTAAACATTGAATTCCTTCATGCACTCCCCCACCTCCATATCAAAGGTGATGTGCTCATTTCAGCGACATTTTCAAAAGCATCGCTAAGAAAACACTGTCAAGTTAACTTGAGCAACGATGTAGAGTCAGATAGCCTTCCGTGTAAGAGGATTATCGTTCAAGAGTCTTCAAGACGGTTCTATTAGCTTTGGCGACTCTACAAATATCTGCAAGCCGGCAAAATGTTTTATCTTAGCTTTTAACGGAACGCGGGTCATGGAAGACATTAAAGAATTAGTCAGAAAATGAGAGAGGATTATTTAACCTAGATGGAACCCTGCCTAGAAAGGTCAGGGTATGGTAAAAAGTTTGGAAGCTAATGTAATAAAGCGAAAGATGGGTCGTCGTAGGAGATACACCTATACTTCGCTGCAGCTATTCAACATTCCCCCCGTCTCTATCTACCTTTTGTATTCGCGGCATATAATGCGAGCGTGATGTGAAATGCATTGCAGTTGTATGTTGGACCGTGTCGCTGCACTTTATCATGGTAATCTAACCTTCCTGTGAAAATGTTACCTGTTCTCCAAGGTATACCCCAGAATAGACAAATATCTGCGCCAAGATGGAAGGCAAATAACATGAATGATTCTTCAGATTTCATGAATCCGTTACCCCAGTCCTCGCCTCATTTTAGGGGGCTTTGGAAATGCCCAATATTACTTTGCTAGCGTTCAGAGACCGTCCTTAGCTTTTGGGGACGGGTGATGTATTCTCCTAGTTGTAGCCGATTGAGGGCAGGCATTTTGAACGACATATGGTGGACTGATGAGAGAAATATCTGGGTTGAGAATGTAAATGAGGTGCGTTGTAATTTGCTGCAATTGGGTGCAGTGATGGCAGAAACATGGTAGCATGGATTGAGCCGGGCCCCCTGTTGCGTGAGTTTGTTAGATGTTTGTTGATTGAATGTGCCACAAGCTGTTTCTCACATTAGTGATCATGAGATCACAACCTTTTCCCACTCCTCCTACCTTTGAAACATACTGTAAAAGACCTAAAATACAAGAAAGTTGATAGGCGTGGTTAGGTGAATTAGCCCAAGTGAATTGTGGGTTGGAACTGAAATTGACACTTACGTCATAAGAATTACATGGGACTCATGACAGCCAGGAAATAATTCACAAATAATATTTCGTGCTGGAAAAGAGAGAGAGGGAGGGGAGGAAGGGGGGGGGGTGGTCATTTAGTGTAGATCCTTTGAGAGCATTTGTTGTTCTCCCATATTGAGGCCCATACTCCTCATCACGTGAGTGGAATATTTCCTCTTTGGCTGCAACGGATACTCCAACGGGGCCTCTTTTTTCATATTTGAAGTGAGCAAATATGTGTGTTTGTCCCAGGTAATGCGATACCCGGCAAAGTGCGCGTGCCCAGTAGCACCAAATTGATTCTGTCCGTGGGTAGCAAAATTAATGCAGTATGTTAGCTATATACAAGGATACGGTGTCAGACCCTACAGAAATGTTACTATGTGGGACTAGAGAGAACATTGTAGGCCTCCCTTCCGGGTAGTAACCCAAGCCCAATTATATGCTATTGAACACAATCCGAGCAACATGCTGTAGGTCATAGGTCAACCTGAGAACATTACCGAGAAACTTGAGTTTCCACCACGGTTACCATGACATGTTTTTGAGGTATGCGGCTGTCATTTTCATCCTTATGGTTGGGGGTGACAGTAATAAGAACAAATTTCTTATTTGATGGACAGATGATGTGATTAAGGGGCATATTTAGTGCTGTCTTTATTGAATTTCACCGAACCCTGTCTCAATCATATCCGGGGAAGCGGTCTTCATTCTTCGGTTTTATTTTTCATGGCATTTTGGAGATAAGAGAAAAAAGTGATGCTCAATAGAGAGAAATGAAATAAAAATTAAAGAAATATTGACGTAAGAATGGAAGATGGATGTGACACAGAGATGCTTTATGATGCAATAATCCTCCTCCTTTTCATAATGCTTCTTATTTATTTCTATTTAAAACTCTCTTGATGGTGCATAAAGTATTTATAACTCGTTCAGCCATTGAGTAAATGAAATCACCCTTTCTTTGTTTATAAAGCAGAAACATGTCGGCTTAAAAAGTCAAATCCCTTCCCCTCTCCACTTCCTTTGGAAAATTCTGGTAACACACTCGATAGAGTCCAACATGGCCGCCCTGCTTCTGAATCCTCCTGGCAGAATATGTCCCGTTGAGATGAGCTCGAGAAATCCAAATATAAATCTGTTCTCATTCTGACGAACCAGAAGTATTCAATATGCCTGCAATATGGGACTGGGGAGCTGAATTGCACTGTATTTATTTTGATTGGTTAGATGGGGTCTATCTGTGGGCTGACTGACAAGGAAGCGGTTTGTATAACATGTGCATCTCGTTTACCACGAACGACGACGACGCACATGTGTTTTCCTCCACAGCCGTTATGAAAACAAGGTCAGAGGTCAATGTCAAGCTAATCATTTCCCGCTATGCCATCATGGGAAGATCAAGGCTCATATCAAAAGAAAGATTATGAGATATGTTTGATAGTTTGATCGCAGCAATTTATCTGTACACGTACTGCATTATGTCTTGCACCAAAGAATGTTGCTTGTCAGGCATGGTATTGAAATCATGTTACATACAGTAGCACACAAGAAATGAATCAATTTATAGTCTCATGGTCATTTTCAATCGTTAAATGCTTAATGATTTATAACGGAATTCCCCTTGACATACTTCATGATCAATCATTAATCTGCAACAAATGTCTTTCGCTCAAAAGTAATTTTCTCTGCACGTATTAACTCAATATTTCCTTTAAATCCTGATAGGTTTGGCCAAATAACCATGTCTATTATCATACTTGGGTTTTTTTCCTCCAATAAAACTGTTCAAATGATGCTTTTGTTGTACTCTCAGAGGTAGTAATTTTCCAAATTGCTTACGGCATATAAAGTCTCATGCATGAATTGATTGTGTATGTGCTAGGGGGATTTGTGTAAAAGAAATGAAATGAATTATACAACGGAGTATGATTATCCTGCCACAGTAGTCATTTGTAGAGAAGATTAACTTTTAATGCCATTTTAAGCAGGAAATTCAGTGAATACATATCAAAGCTATACACAATTATTTTATGCCTGATCAGTTCAGTGCAGATCTAATTAGATATATCTCCCAGTAATTTCAATAAAAATTAATTCCACATTGAACAGCAAATATACAAGTTACCAAAGAAGCACTGTTGTGGATTATCTTATATGAAGTGATGTGCTTATTTTTGTTTTCCCATTTATTTTTGTTTTCCCATCCTCGTAAGTTGATTCAGCATTATGCAGTAATTTGTTAAGAAGATGTTTGCTGAGTAATATTGATGATTTGAAAATTGAAAGCCCTAAAAAGATGATGAGATGGACGATATTAAAATGATACATGCACATTAGCTGATTGAAAATATACAGGAATTAAGTGATAAACGATTAGGGGGAGAACGGGGGAGGGGGAGGGGTTGATCTAGATAGAGGTAGATAAGATGGATTGTTAGAGGGAGACAAAAGGGTCGGGTTGAGTGAGTGACATGATGGCTTCTGCCTCAGCTCCCCACGGAGCTGTACATTATGCATACGGTTGTACCTCGATCTATCTCCGTCTATGCCTGCATTGTGGTTTTGCATAAAAGTTGGACTTGACCTTGGATAAAAGAGGGACAAAAAAAAAAGCTTCCATTTACTGAGAAAGATATGAGATGGGGGAAAGAAATAATCCCTACGTTGGTTGCGTGTCTGTCAAGCTATCTAACAAAGGACATACACACTGAAATGTGCCTTTTGAGAAGTGGTGGGAATGAGCTGTGTATTTTGGGAAAGTGATTGGTCCCACATACATCTTTTTGTGTGTGCATGAAGTCATATGTCGCTATATCTTCACATTGTTAATTGGCCACACATTCTAACAAAAGTATACATGCTACCTTGTATCTTCCCCTTGCAAATAATCTAATAAAATCAAGCAGAGAGAGTTTGCATCTTTAATCCTATTAGACAAACCTTATAAGATATAACTGCATTTGCCAGTCAAAGCTTTTGATGAAATCAAATTAGAAATTACAATATGATACTCTAATCCATTTCCCCAATGCTAGTCTTTGCTTATTGTGAAGATACTTTAGAAGATACAGGAAGTATTACTTCCAGTGTGTGGTCTCGTACCAAATTCAGGGCAAATGCATCAATCATGATATGATCTTAGATATTTGAGTCCATACTCTGTTCACCAAGTGAATTACAGTCGTACAGAAATTCTTGAGATTTCTTACAGAAATAAATTATGAAAGCTTGAATTCTCAAAACCTTTGGTTAGAGTCTCTATTTTATTACTTGCAAGGTAACTAACAAAACATGTATTACACGTAGCAAACTACATCATGTTGTAACGAAAGATATTCATGTCCATACTCTGTTCACCTTTTGAATTACAGTCGTACAGAGAGAAATTATGAGAGCTTGAATTCTCAAAACCTTAGGTTAAAGTCTCTATTCTATTACTTGCAAGGTAACTAACAAAACATGTATTACACGTAGCAAAACTACACCGTGCTGTAACAAAAGATATTCATGTCCATACTCTGTTCACCTTTTGAATTATAATCATACAGAGAGAAATTATGAGAGCTTGAATTCTCAAAACCTTAGGTTGAAGTCTCTATTCTATTACTTGCAAGGTAACTAACAAAACATGTATTACACGTCGCAAAACTACACCGTGTTGTAACGAAAAGATATTCATGAATTTGCCCTTGTTAGACATGGGCTTGTTTGTGCAATGTTGTGATAGCAGAGGGCGGTGTTTGTGTGGGCGAATTCGAGCGTGGCATTCATAACCCCTCGGGGTATTTCTTACTTGACTGGGAACAAGGTCAAGGGAACTCTGAAAATAAGGTGTCATTTCTGCCGGTCTTTATTTACCCTAGGAATAGGTGAGGGGAATGCCTTTTTTTGCAGTGTGGTACAGTGTTGTTCTGTTATCCCTGCTTCAATGGCGAGACCTGTGTGGAGTAGCTATACAGAATATCCCAAATGACATCGTGGTTTACAACCAGAAACTCCTTGCAGAAAACAATTTGCCTTGCAGATTGTGTCAATTGATATTCGATGCTTGGGTTATTCCTTATTCCATGCTACTTGCCCTTTCTGAAATCAATCATCGCTTTGTTCACAATTTCTTGGAAAGTAACTTTCAGTGTGACTTACATTTGTAACATTATTTAATCAATAAGTGTGACAATATATTTAGTCGATAAAACGTTTCATTGGTGGGCGTAAGACTGGCTTCTCAATTATTTTTGTAGAATACCGCTAGTAGATGTGTAAAACGCTGCTTTCTGATCCCTGTGTGAGAGTGTGCTTTTTGTTATTCTTTGGATAGCTGTTCATGATGATGGTATGAATGTAGTCCTCTGCTTTCCTTCTCTTTATCATCTACATCATCATCATCATCACCTTCTTCTCACTCGGAGCTCTAAGAAACAAGGAGTTGAGGGGAAAGTGGTTTGTGAATTAAACAGCTGCCTGTACGAGTCCCAACGGCAAGGATTCTGAATTAGTTCACGCAGAATGCCTGCACTTTCTTATTCACTCTAGAAAAAGGAAAAGGAGATGCAAGTTAAAGAGGAAATAAGATGAGGGGGAAAAAGTGCAAGGTGGAGATCGAAGAAGAAAGAAGAAAGAAAATGGAGGATAGAAGAAGAAGAAGAAGAAGAGGTTGGATGAGATAAAGATGAGGGCATGTGGGAATAAGATAGGAATAGAAGTTGAATGGAGCTATGTTTCGTGTAGCTCTGGGAGTAATTCTCTGAGTATGGAAAGTTGACATAGCGATGAAACATGAAGCGCAATTACTCTGATGAGGTTGGTCGGATTCGCCGTCTTCCTCGATTCCAGCGCAGACACCAAACCCCCCGTTTTTTCTCCGGCTCCCTACGCTGGCCGCTCCAATGGCACAACAAACTTTGCCTCCGATCGGATGAACTCCCCAGAGTGAAATATTGCCAATTTGTCAATTGCTGTTACGGGGGTCAAAATTATGACTGGATCGATCCGAATTGGGAGCTCTTGCCGTGTAAATAGGGGAAGGCTTGCGGCTAGAGGGTTGTGTTTCTTGTGGGGAAATCGTCTCGCTGGTATACTAAGCGCTTCCATAAAACGTGAAAGCACTTTTATACTTCGTCATGCACAAAAAATTGTGTGCATCTACCCGTGCTCAGAAATATGCATAGTACGAAATACCACAATAGTTTAATCACAGTTTAATGCAGTTATTAACGGGATGAAATATGCACTGATGTGTATTTGTTTCTTTGTTATTTATTTACATGAAACGTGAAATATGTGAATAGAAACAGAACCAGCAGAGGAATGTTTCTCAAAATACATTTTTTCTTTAATAGTTGTGACCTTTCTCATTGTCCAACTTGCCAGCAGTAATACGTTACAAGATTTTCTACATTATATCTTAATCACAGATTAATTTCACTTGATTTCACTTAATTGCACTATGAAACTAAGAAAAATGAAGACAAAAAGTGATAGCATTTGTGTTTTTCTGCTGGCACACAATGATCTGGTTTAATCAAGTCATAAAGACTCTTTAACCCTAGACAGTGTGTCTTTACAAGTTCATTATCCGGGGCTTTTATGGGCTTACTGCTTTTTCTTTACTATCCCTCGCTCTCTCTTTCATATTTTCCACCTGTTTCAGTTCATTAGCACCATGGAGTTATCTTAGCTATTACAGAGATAATCATAGAATCAATTTATTTCCATACTTCAGTAGAAAAGAATCCTCCAAAATGCCAACAAGGTTTCGAAAAATAAAGCCATCAGCAAAGCATATTTTATGTTTTCATGCTTTACTTGGCTTCCATCTCATTTTTACTGTACAGATGATACTTCCAAGAGAAGCTATTAAATATTCATTAAAAATATAATAATTGAGAACTCATAATATTCAATTCTCAAATGATTTTCCAAACAAAGCCAAGCTGTATTTCAATATGACACAACCATGCCTATAGCGTCAGAGTGGAGAGGTTGCCTTTTCTCATACACGAGAAAGAGAGGAGCTTTCATCAATACATGTCATTATAGGCAGAGGGAGTGCTCCGCGGGAAATGGATGATCAAATAAAGAGTTGAATATATTGTATTACTGAAATGTCCTGTGGTCGGATCTAATGCCAATTCGAATCTAAAGATGCACCTGCGTGTATGAGTCAAAATTTGATTATTTGCTAAATAACAGGGCTTTTGGAGTGTTAATCTGGGGGATAGGAAAGCGAAGAGTGTCTCCCACGATTGCACGCGGAAGTGGGTGTTTGTTTGGCTGATTATATACCGCCGCGGTGCCGGTTGAATCTTTCCCCCTATCTCTCTGATGGTTGTGGATAGTTATCTGTAGCTTGCTATTATGTTAGTGTCGTATCGCGAGTGGAAAAGATAGAGGAGTAATTAACATGAGAAAGTGCCTGTCATGGATAAGAGATATTGCCATGGCAACATGTATTTCTCTCCTATATTGTGTGAAATTGCATTTGTGTCGTAGCCCGGCAAATTATTTGTGTCAATTGTGAGTTGGAAACCGCTGACCTGAAGCTTGCTGGGTTCGTGCGGTTTTCTGCGCCTGCTATTTTGCATGCATGGATGAATGCAAGCTTGGCCGCACAAACTCTGACAAACCTAAAGAAAGACTTCTCCCTATTTTCCCCCTCCTCCCCCTTTCCCTTCTCTTTTCAGCTCTCTCTCTCTCTCTCTGTTTTTTCTTTGTGTTTCCCTGTTCTCATTCTCCCCTTTTTCATCCTCTCTCTTCCTCTCCTCTCCCTCTCTCTCTCTCTCTCTCTCTCTCTCTCTCTCTCTCTCTCGCCCATTCCCCTCCCTCTCCTTCTCTGCTTGCCTTTTATCATGTACATATTAGCCATGGTGTCAAACAAGTTACGCACATTGCTGAAAAAGCACGGTTGTTGTGCCGTGCTTTCCGAGAAAGAAACGAAACGGCCCTGCATGTGCGTGTGTGAAAGAGAGAGAGAGATAGAGAAGAAAGCGAGCAAGATGAGGATAACATAAAGATGTGAAAGAGGAAGAGAGAGAGAGAGAGAGAGAGAGGAGAAACACAGCAAGGAATAGATGATATAAAGATGGAAAGAGAGAGAAGGAGTGAAAGAGAGGATGGTATTGAGCTTGGAGTGGGCAGGGCCGTTAAGCTTTGACCTTGACCAAACAAGCATTCTGATTGGCTTGTCAGGTTAGCACACTGCACTCGTGTGCCATTGACTCTCTGTGCACTTTGTGAGAGGCCTTCGTCCAGGGGGAAAGGGAGACAGGAGGAAGAAAAGAGAGAGAGGGAGAGAGAGTACATGCCTTGCTACATATGGAAAGATTCCTGACAAATATTGGCCATATTGCCTTGTGTCTGTCTGTCATTGCATCATAATAACAATAAAGCAAGAGTTATTTACCCCTTTCTCGATTGAGGGAGGCTTTATTAAATTGCCTGTCGTTTCTATACCTGACCCACTTTGGGCTCAATTTCCACGTCTAGTTTTCCATATTTCATCTGATTTGTTTTTTCTAGTCTATTTGCAGCGCACAAGCACCAGGGCAATGGAAGGGATTGGTTATGAAAATTGCATTTTCTGACAAAGTATATTATGTACCCTCTATTTGGTTTTCATTAGTAGAGCCAGTTGTGTCCTGAATAATTGGATCACTTTAAACCATTGTTTATAAGATGAATTTATTATGAAAGTTGCTTTTTCTTCTAAATTGTATATGAAATCTACTTCATTTTCATACACTGAGCTTGTTTGTTTTAAGTAGCTTCTGCTTCTACCCAGATTGGTATTAACTCGTGCTTTAAACTGAGTTTACGCACTACTGGTTCCGAATAGACAATAGCTGTATGAATATAGTAATCCCTTGTGTTTAGAAATGAAGCTTGCAATTATTTTTCAAGGAAAAATTAGCGCTAGGCAACAGCAGACATCACATGAATGATGGATATATGGAATTATGAACCCTACGTTAGGTTTGGAAGCCGAGTGCTAACCTCCCCTATCTCGTGAGATGGCATTTGATACACCAATTAAAGCTCTAATCACAGGCTCATTCCATAGTCATGATAATTAGGATGGATTTATGTTAGGCTTTAAAGAGAAGGTTGAGTTCTGGAAAGAGGTGAAATATAATTTGTGAGCGTTATCATTCTTATTATGCAAGTGTGGAAGAACATCAGATATTTAAAGACATGTTCCCTGAAAAGCATGGCTCTTCAAATGCCTTCATATTCTAAATATGTCTTGTAACATCGTAAAAATCCAGGGTAGGATTTTTGCACCTAGTGTTCGTGTAGTCCCATATACATCTTTCCGTGTAGAGTGTTTGTAACTTTACCAAGACTTGGCCAAATTTCTTATCATTTTGATGATTCCACAACCTTGCAATACACACAAATTCTTATATGCTAGATGATCAACCTTTTCTGGTCGATTCCACACCGTTTCTTTCACAATGCAATCTCATGACTAGAACTCAACTTTATCTTTAAGAGAAGAGTGCAGGCTTGGTTGAAGGGGAAGTCGAGTACTTGTAAAGATGACCAAATCATTTGTAAGTTGTCTCATTCTCATTTTAAATGTCACCTTGGGAGAATGATTTAGTATAAATGCCCCTGGAAAGTATATTACTCTTGAAATGCCCTCATTTAAAAAATATGATGAGAAACAGCATCTTCATCAGCCAGCAGTTGCAATTAGCGGGTTATTTGGTCGAGAAACTATCCCAAGAAATATTGGTCTTGTTTCCAAAGTAGCCTGCTATTGGGAAAAAGGGGGCTATTTTGTGCCCGTTCAAGCTAGCTTGTGATGAGCATATCGGTGTGGTGAAGGCGCGATTTCAAGCTTCGGGAAAATATCCAGAGTCTGAAAAAAAAAAGGTTATTTTGCAACTTCGGTTCGATGTAAACAGGCCTTACATATAAGCTCATCGCAAGAACTCAACTTTGTCTTTAGGAGAAGAGGAGGATGGTTTAAGATGGTGGAAAACCTTCACCTTTAGAGTAGTTGTTTGCTTCTCTGTGTCCTGTAATCACCTTATTTGTCGTGAAGGGGCCTCCAAGATTGGTTTCCAGGTAGGAAACAGCGTGAGGGGTTTTAATAAGTGAGTGCTTCGTTGACCAGCCTATACGTTGTGACAGGAAAGAGAGAGAGAGAGAGCATGATAGAGACAGAGAGAGAGAGGGAGAAAGAGAGAAGTAGAGAGAGAGAGAGAGAGACGATGGAATTGAGAGTCCTGAAGGAGAGAGATCGGAAGGAGATGCCAGATGGAAGAGCGCAATGTCCACTTATGAGGAGGGTAAAAAATCAATAAGAGCGATCTTGACCAGATATTTATTTCATTGACCAATGGGCAGAGAGAGAAAGAGATAGAGAAAGAAATATAGAAAGAGAATGTGAGTGTGAGTGAGTGAGTTTGTGCATGGTTTGTGTGAGATAGAGATCCCAATAAATACTACGTAATACAAGGAAAATGATACGAGTATGTAAAGGATTAAATTCTGCTGCAATAAGATTAAAAACAATATGTTTAGCATGAAGGTACAGAAACAACCTTGAGGTGAAGATGATTGGCAGCCACATTAATATTTACAACAAGCAAGACGTAATTGGCAATTAGAGAGGTGAAAGATTATAGAGGAGAACAAATGATTATGTTTCATGAAATAGGGTGGGCATTGAGAGAGAGGAAAGAGAAAAAGAACTAACAAATTTGTGGTATTGTTGAATATATCTGGCTGTAGAATTTGATTGACGTATGATGTGGTGTGGCTAATTCATTCCAAAGTTTTGGAAACCAAGATAAATAAAGAAGAAATGGTATTGCAGGATGCAGAATAAATCACTGCATACAACCCTTATTATTGGAACAGTAGCAGAAGAGATGGTTGGGGGATTCGGAGAGAATCTTGTGGCAGGACAGCGGTAGAATTGATTGATCATCCATACATCATCTCTGCATCACCTAGCTTGTAGGTTTCATGCTCCAATAACCATGGCAACCGTATTATACCCTTCATCAGCTCCTCTCGGTCTTATGTAAGCATGCAAGGGCGCGTGCGCGCACCCCCTCCTCCGCCCCCTCTGTAATCCAAAATGTCATCTCCTGACAAAGATGAGGGGTCTGGGAGGAGGGCTAAAACTTGAGCTTTTCCACGGAGTAGAAGTTGTTGGATGGTGGTCAGTAACGCTGTACATGTGAGATCTTAAAATCAGGCCAGGCATTAAAAACTAACCCTTTTGAAAGTGACCTTTTTAAAAGTGATACTTGATACAAGTATTTCACAAGATTTGTTGTTGTCATTCTGTAGCATAACTTCAATGCTGTTTAATGATAAATCAGTCAAATCTTTACACTTTTAGTGTAGAATATGCTTACAGATCAGATGTAGATTCGTATGTATGCCGTGCAGTTTTTTTTTTTTTTAAACAGAAAGATTGTATTGTTAAGGAATACATTTGATATTTTCATCAGTTAACAGTCCTGCAAATGAAAGCTCTGCTATATGTTATCAAGGTATTAATATATGAATTTTGTTAGATGGGTAAATTATTGAGTGAGAGTGAAAGTTCATTTATCATTATGATTTCAAAATTTCAATTTCCATCCTCCTTGGATAAGAGTTCCCTCCAATCACGACCATGAAGAGTCGCCAAATCCTTTCTAATTGATCACCATGACAATTAACAATACCTCATTATTCACACTATGTTTTGATGGCAATTACTGTAGTTGAATTCCCTTGGTCTATCTCTTTGTCTCGTTTGTGTGGGCCTAATTGGCAGATCTCTGATTTACAGGTCTGTTTGTGTCATGTGAATCATGTCCAAGACAATCCTTCATTATTACCCAGAAGCCTTCTCGGATTCGATGTGCCATAAAACATGGATGATATCACGCTCAGTCTACCTGAGGAATTAAGATTATGTCTGTTCAGAGGCAGAAGGTCTTTTAACTCTATGAAAACTAAATGAATTAATGCCCTTTTGTGGTTACGCGGTCACATTAAATTCTTTGTTTTCTTGTTGAAAGTGAAACAAGATGCGAGGTAAATCAAAATCGTCAATAGATAAGATGACACATCATATCTCTTCATCAATGATAAACTGTTGTTGTTGTTTCAATTCAATTTCAATTATTTATGGAATGAATTAAAGGATCTATTCAAGTGGTGAAATAGGATTTCACAACTTCTTTTTGAGGAGTTTAACACCAAACAATGCCTCTTGACTTGTACATGAACTCTGCTCATTATTCATCTTCATGTTTATTTATTTTGGCAAAATGTCGTCCAGTACATTTCATTTGATTTATAGCATGCATAACCCCAACTAAGACTCCATCCAACAGACGATAAAAGGATGCCCAGTAGCTGTGAACGTTAAGGTTTTAACTGCTGCTAACACGGTCGTCCGGTCGTAGCAACGTGTGTGCCCCAAATTTGTATTCCATCACGAAGTGGTTTAGCATTGGGAGTAGAGCAGTGCACTTGTAGCGGCAGACTTGTGTCTCCAGTGAGGGCAACATCAGGGGGAAGCTCAAGACGTATATACCTTTTCTGACCCTCTCTCTCCTCATCAAGAAGAAGAATGACCACTCAGTGCAGTGGTCAAGTGATCTATGTATAAACAGAAGGTCAATTTTATTCTTTTATTCAAGCCATTGACACCTTTTTTCCCCAAGCTACTACATCTTTTTCAACTTCTTGTCTGCCTTTGTCTTTTCTATTTTGTCACATATGGTAATGAGCTATTAAATAAGGAGTTGCCATTGTAAAGTGCAGATATTCCATATGCAGGCCTACATTGAAACCTGCTTTAGCAACCACCTTTATGGAACAACCTCCTATTTTGTTTTTGTTCCCTTGTGTTTAACATTAAAACCTGCTTTTGATCAACCTTTACTTTGAAGACCATCTTTTTGTAATGACCTTTAATGATCATTATGAACCCATTTATAGTATACCTCTCTGTGTGTCTCTGATTGTATCAGTTGTGATCTCGGTATCCAAAGGGTAAAAGGGCATGTGACCGGAATTGTGTGGACCCTGATTTCTGGTATTCAATAGCCCTGTCCTGATTTGTCGCCTCCACGCTGACCATGATTGTGCAATTAGCATCATCATCATCATCCATGACCATCGCCATGGTTACCGTCTCTTCACTAGGTGCTCTTGAGCTGCCAATTGAAAGCGAAAGCCCTGATTAGCAAAGATTCCACCTCTACCGCTCCCTCCCCCTCCCAATTATACCAATCAGGAAAGGAGTGATACAGGAGTGGAAATGCATTTATATACAATTGATCTGAATTGTCCTGTGAGAAGAATGTATGACTTTGTGGTATAGCACCTGTACAGAAAGGTCACTTTACACAGATTAATGGTAGGTTGTACCTTGGTAGTACCGCTTGTGTGGAAAGCGTACCTGTATAACTTGATGGTGAGCATAATACTATAATGGTTCCACCTGTATAGAAAGGTCACTATACACAGATTAATGGTAGGTTGGATCTTGGTAGTACTGATTGTGTGGAAAGCGTACCTGTATAGCTAGATGGTGAGCATCATACTATAATGGTTCCACCTGTATAGAAAGGTCACTGTACACAGATTAATGGTAGGTTGTACCTTTGGTAGTACCCCTTGTGTGGAAAGCGTACCTGTATAGCTTGATGGTGAGCATATAATGGTTCCACCTGTACAGAAAGGTCACTGTACACAGATTAATGTTAGGTTGTACCTTGGTAGTACCGCTTGTGTAGAAAGCATACCTGTACAGCTTGATGGGACCATTATACTATAATGGGTCCACCTGTATAGAAAGGTCACTATACACAGATTAATGGTTGGTTGTACCTTGGTAGTACTACTTGTGTGGAAAGCGTACCTGTATAGCTTGATGGGACCATTATACTATAATGGGTCGACCTGTATAGAAAGGTCACTATACACAGATTAATGGTAGGTTGTACCTGGGTAGTACCGCTTGTATGGAAAGCGTACCTGTATAGCTTGATGGTGAGCATAATACTATAATGGTTCCACCTGAATAGAAAGGTCACTATACACAGATTAATGGCAGGTTGTACCTTGGTTGAACCGCTTGTGTGGAAAGCGTACCTGTATAGCTTGATGGTGAGCATAATACTATAATGGTTCCACCTGTATAGAAAGGTCACTGTACACAGATTAATGGCAGGTTGTACCTTGGTTGAACCGCTTGTGTGGAATGCGTACCGGTACCTGTATAGCTAGATGGTCAGCATTATACTATAATGGTTCCACCTGTATAGAAAGGTCATTTATAGTAGAAATCGTTGTGATGAAAATCTCCTTTATGTAAGGAGGGTTATTGTTGCATAGTTTGAAGATATACATGTAGTTGATTAGGGCTTGCATACTTCTACATCCCGAAGCTAATAATGAGTTACGAAAAAACCTTGATATGCTGTTTCACGCTTCAGTTACGTTGAAGGCCTACATAATTGCATATTATATTGGGATATGATGTGAATGCCTAGTTGTTACACAAAGCCCGCATATGGGTTTAGCGATTTTGGTGGGTATATAACACGCTTTGATTGATAGAGAATGGAATCGATAGAGAGTGCGAACACTAATTCCTGACCCAGTTTGGAGGGTTTGGTTTGCTCCAGTTGGCCCAATTATTGCTGCCAGATATCACAAGTTTGAAATGGCCCCCTCTGTGTTACCTAAGACATCACACTCTGTCAGATGGAACCAGATGTACTTGAACATGCTCTCGTGATTGATGAAAGAGAGAGAGCCTCCCGTGATGGATGCTGCCGAAAATCGTTGAAAGCTCCTGATGCAATGAAAGTGAGCAATTTGACACTTTGAATATTGCAGCATTGAGTCCATTTCGCGTGCAGCTGGAAAGTGCCGGCTCCCCAGATAGAAGAAGTGGATCATCGTAGCTGTTTCCAATCAATGTCATTCATTTTTCTTTTCCTTTTATTTCCATGATCGGAGGCAACAAGTTTCATTTGAGATTTCTCATTTGAATACAAATGGACAAGTTTTAGGGTGGATGTGTATGCTGGCATGTTGCGTAGTACATGCTCGAGTGTTTATTTCTCGTGTACGAGGCTCTTATTGCTGCCGCGTCCCAGATTTGAACGTTTATTGACACAGCTGATTGAGAATGCATGACTGAAACTAAATACCAGGATATTCTGATTTATTTCCAGGCTTGTATTCAGCGGATGGTAGCTTATGTTTTTTTCTAAATCAGAATAATTGATCTGTGTATTGATTATAACACATGGCTCTTCAGTTTTCCAGGTTCCGGTTTAGTTCTCAATATACGTAAACACACGTGTGCAGCATTGGCTATCTCTATTAGCCCTGCTATGACACGTGTAAGGCAACAAATGCTCCACGTTCAATTTCCCACTCTAAATTCTAACCCTTGACCAAACAATGTAACTAACCCCAACCCTATCTAAGGCTTAATACCATTAACCCTAACCTCAGAACATATTACAATCATAACCTTATAACTTTGACCAATAAACCCTTGACAAACGTTGCCAGGTCTTTCTGCAACCATGGGTACTCTTTGGTTAATGTTTTGCTAAAGGATATTGGCTGAGGTTTGAAACTGTTGATACCGGTGTTCAACCACTAAGACCATGACACCATTACAACATTAGCCCAGATTGAATTATGTCACAGGCCCTCTACAGGGCAACGCAGGGCAATGGTACTATGAGATCGGGTATTGCTGAAGACTTTCTCCATTTACTACCACGGCTGTTCCGACGTGACGCTAGAACCTGAAATAGAATCAGGTGCTGGAATCTTGGCGCTGGCATCTTGCCCTCCAGCACCATGCAACTCCGTCATCCAGGAGTCAATGAACTGGGTTGCCCTGGCAACTAACCGTTTATTTACTCCCAATCACTTTGTGGCCCCCTTGCAAGTGCCAAACACTTATTAATGGAGATGGAGCAGAAATTGCTGTGAGGAAGACATGGATTTTGTTTACATGGATTTTTATTTCTGCATGAAGGTTGTTGGATTTTTGAGGCGTGTGAGGTTGATTGAACTCCGGACATTCTAATATGAGATTGACCTGTACGGGGTAGGGTGCAGGTGATACATAGAGATCAAACTTCATGATTACCTGATATCCAAGTCTTTCAACTCCATTCCCATCCAATTCCATCACTTATTCAAGTTATGAAACGTAGTAATCAAGAGGATTTTGCACTGTTCCATTATACTATGAACATTATTCACAAGAACGGTTCCCTATAATCAATATCCAAATTCTTCTTATATTTCAAGAGCTGCTTATAAATATATTCAAGTCATGTCCTAAGAATAAAGTGGGACAGGGGTGGGGGGGCACAAGTAAGAAAATAATTATGACAAGGGCCACCCTCCCCCTCTAGGGCATGTTGTGCCATTGTATAAGGTATGAGTCAGAATGGATGTGACATCTATTGGATTGTGAGAGTTCATCTATCTTGCAGTGTGAATGACCTCGAGGTCACAGCCAAGTGCTCCATCACAGGAAGTGACCTTTGACATTTTATGTCACATACAATCTGAGGTGATTTATGAAGTCTGATAGATATGGCAGTATAACTTGCTTACAAAGTATCATGTCATAGACAAAGAAAGTGTGTCTATCATTTGTAATTACAACCAGTTGTGAAGACATAAATCATTTTCTTCAGGGTTAGATTAGGGAGCTAATGCACAAGATAAAGTATCAAAGATTTAAAGTTATCTGAGAACATCAACATTTTTCAAGATTCAGTAGGGACTTTTTTTAAAAATGAAGGGTATTTTAAAGATTTTTTTTCTCCATCAAATTGTATTTAAGGCTTTATATTGAATAGTAGGTATAGCTATATTTAGAACCAATTGAACATTATTTTGAAATTGTATTTTCTAATGAAGTAAAGCTGTTTGTATAACACCAATACCCAATACTGCCTTTTTTTCTGACAACAAAGCTATCGCCTGAATATCACTTGCAGAATGCATTATGTATGTTTTACTACTCTTGACATTTTCGGCATATCTGATTCAAATGTAGATCATAAGTTGTGAGAATGCTGTGAAGACATAGACAAGAAAATTATCTGAAACCCTTGTATACACGTGTACAAAGCCTGAGCCTTGAGATAACCCAGGCTTGAGCTTGAGGAAATGTATGTTTCATACTAAATCAAATGGTATCTAAGGGGTTAGACAAGCTAGGCTAGATTCCTGTTGCTCCACTGGGACGGGGCTTTCTGGAAAGAGATTTTTGCAAAGTGTGAGAGGCCGACAGCCAGCTAGCTTACTCTGAGATTTACCTGGCATTGGGAGAGGCGGTCCTCTCGGCCCAAAAACGCATCTCGGCATCTCCCCTCTCCGCTAAGCTTTCTCACTCGTGGATCCATTTGTGTCTTAAGTTCTTATGGGCTAAAAGTTAGAAGTCCTCCAGAAATAGCCAAAGCCGTCTTACCAAATAAGGCCAAGAGTTGGAGGAGAGAGGTGAGGGAGGAGAAGGAAGAGGAGGTTGATGCTTGATTGGGTAGAAGATGGACTTTGATCAAGTGTGGGTTGGGGAGGGGGTCTGCACCCCATTCTATTACTTTTCATTGCAAAATTAGTATCACCCAACCCCCCCCCCCCCTCCTCCTGTATTGCACAAGTGGACCCCTCCCCAACTTGTTTTCATCTTGCTCAAGTCAAATATTTTTGGGTGAATTCAACAGCCCCTAAATTCTGATGACTCCATCCCCCCCCCCCTCCCTCCCTCCCTCCGAAGGATATCCTACCACCACCCCTGGTTGATGAAAGGTCTCGGCCAAACCAGCAGTTTTGGCTACCTTTGTCTGTCGGTCTGTCTGTCTGTCTGACTGGCCTGTTTGTTTGTAGACATGTGTAGGCAGGCCCCTGTCAGAGTTGGATGCTGTGACTGCATTAGATCATCAAGAGGGGTTAGATTCTTTGGCTGGTCAGCCTCCCTCGCTTATCAGCCTCTCTCACTTATCGATGGGTAAGAAGGTTTTTAATCGAGTGAGAACTTTTCATCAAGGGCATTTCATTGAAAAAGCTTCACAAGACATGACCATGATATCAGATTGGCACTTCAATGCCCTTTTTAAGGAAAAAGCTATATTGCATCAACAGACAATGTTATAATCTATTGGTAGAGCTACTGCAAGGTTACGTGTCTGTAGAGGTGATCTCATTTGTCATTGGTTGTTTGACATATAATATATTGTTGCACGAGCTGCCCCACATGCTTTAAGTGTTCTATCGTCTACAGAAAGAATCAAATCCAGCAACATTGTTGAAATGTCTGCTACAGCAAGGCACAATTACTTCCCTGCGTGCTATCAACGAGCCCCCGCTAACATGAAGCCAAAACATTTAGGACGCTCATTGTCTGTCAGAATGCCTGCAATTTTTTTCTCCCACTCATATTGTACATTGCAGGTCCCCCGCCATTAGGTTCCACTTGAAATTACTTTAATCTTTTTAATAGGATTTCATTTTTCAATTTCGTTTGAATGAACAAGTCAGTTTGCTTCGGCCTCACCGCCAAAACAAGATTAAACTACAGGCAGTTTTAGGGTTTGTTTCTCTTCTGCTGATATTGCATGTGTACCTCAATATGTAAACTTTCCTGAAATCCTGTTCCTGCTCCTCCCTCTTTCTCTTTCCATTTCCTTCTCATTCTGGTGCTCTCTCTCTCTCTCTCTCTTGCTCTCTCTCTCTCTCTCTCTCTCTCTCTCTTTATCTCTCTCTTGCTCTCTCTCTCTCTCTCTCTCTTTATCTCTCTCTCTCTCTTTCTCTCTTTTTTCTCTTTTTTTTCTCTCTCTCTCTTGGTCTTCTCTCTCTCTGTTTCCTTTCTCTCTCTCTGTCATAGTCTTCTCTCTTTCTTTGCTCCTTCTCTCTCTTCCTCTTCTCTCTCTCCCTCTCTCTTCTCTCTCTTCTCTCCCCCTCTCTCTCTCTTCTCTTCCTCCCTCTCCCTCTCTCTTCTCGTCTCTCCCTCTCTCTCCATCTCGCTTCTCTCTCTTCTCTCTCTCTTCTCTTTCTCTTCTCTCTCTCTGTTGCTCTCTTTCCATCACCTTTTCTCTGCCTTCCTTCCTCCTCAGTAACCATGTCTTTGTTTCTTAACATTGTACTTAAGCTGTATTTGTTTAAATATGATTCCCTTTTTTTAATTTTGTTTAATGGATGTCTAGTAGAAGACAAGTCATGATTGACAAAGATACAAGTAAGTGTCTTTCATTACATTTTCTTTTCTCTGTAATATTTTGGATTTTCCTTGGTATTGATTACTTGTTATAAGGCCTTCTAATCATCCCTCCTTCTTTTCTCATTATGTCACTCTCTCTCTTCAATTTTCCTTCATTCTTCTTTTTCCCCACTCATTAGTCTTTCCACCAGCTGTTGGTAATTCCATTAGATTGTCTCTCCCCTCATGCCCTGTTCATAATCTTGTGTCATTTTTCAAGAGCGCATATGCATAATTTCCCTCGCAGATTCCTAGGCCTATGGGGCTTATCTGCGCCACCTTGTTTTGTGTCAGTGTAGTCTAATAATGCTGTTAAGGGTGGTCCCATTCACACTGTCCCCTCTGGCTATCTCGATCATGTGTATTATGTGCCGTGTAGTTCATGGAAAGGGGTCTAGTATGAACGGGGCCTTTAAGTGCAGAAGAGTTGTTTATGTGGGAGGGTTACATTGTTTAGCTGTGCTTCATTTATGGCCTCTCTGTGTATAGATTACGGGCACTTGAGGGAGCAGCGCAAAGATGAGGGATTTAGGGGGGACAGGCTATTTTTTTCCCTCTCAATACTATGAGGAAATCAAATGGCTACACAGGGGTAGGAATAGGTCAATGCTTCATCTGTGTGGAGACAGAAGGACGCTAACTCTCCTACTCTAACAGAGTTAACGCTTTTCTGGCTCTGAACTTGTTACTTGTTTATCAAATAGGATTCCCTAATATCAGATCTTGCATGATGAATGAAGGAGTAGGACTTTACCTCTAATCCTCTGGACTGATTGTGTATGTGACCTCAGGTCTGTTGATGTGAACTCTTATCTTGCCATGTTCATATCTAAACAAGATGTCCCATGCATGGTATCGCGTGTGAGAGATCACTATGTCCATGGGGGCCTGGTATGCTGTAAGTATGCAGGCATTGAATAAAGACTCGCATTTGAATGGAGCGCTTCAAGTGCTTGCATATATTTAAAAGAGATATCAAAAATATTCTCTGCAGTGCCATGGCACCACCGGATTAATACACGTACACAGTATTTTGACATGCTTCAAGTACAGCTTATGTGCTTAGTATGGTTTATTATTCAGAGAAAATCAGTATCTCCTTCTCTTCTTTCTCTCAAAACTTCTTTGTCTTTTGTAAACAACAGCTCTTTTCTTTTAGCTTGCAATTTGATTTACCCTACTCCCCCTCTTAAATAAAAATTTAAATGAGAGATCGTGTTAAGAGAGAGAGAGGGGGCAAGGTCGAAGGTCACTCCTTGACCTCTATCTCTGTATGTTAATCTTAAATGTATCTCCTATATACTGGACACTCTCCGTGATAAAGGACATCGGTTAAAGATGCATCAAGTCTGCTTTATAAATTGCCTTTAAATGTATATTACAGTCATGGTACACTCTGTAGAGGCATGATGTAATTAAGATAGCACGCTGGACAATGGGCCTTCGGAGAGGCGAGGGGTCGAAGGTCGCATATCAGCGTCTATCTTTGCATCTCTGGGATTGCACTCTTCCTCTCGGTGCGTCCCATCTTCGGGGAACGAATCCTACCGCGTCATTTCAAATTGTCACCTCAAATTACACAGGGCCCTTCAGTTTCTGGTCAGAGTGAGGATGTGTTTGTGTGCGAGCTACAGCTTCTTAGTGTATGGGTCGTTGTGTAGATCACATGTTCAGTTGCTTGCACAAGATGGGTATGTGGAATGAATGCACTTGTGTGTGATTTGATGAGATTATAGATGTCGGTTTCTGAGAAAAGTACATATATATTCCTGCCTAAATCAGGGGAAATTGTTATTTGGCGTGTTTTGTATTACAATTTATGAAATGTGTGTGTGTGTGTGTGTAGAAAGGGTTTGAAGTGAAAGGGATAGAAAGACAGAGGTGGAGAAGAAAAGGGAGATATACAGCAGAGAGAGAGAGAGAGAAAGAGAGAGATAGAGAGAGCGAGATGGGGGAGGGGGAGGGGGGGGGGTAAGGAATCAATTGCTATTTAATAGAAATAATTGGGCAACATGGAGAGAGCGAGAGTGCACGTGATAGATACGAGAGGTGATAAGAATGATGTGATAAATTATGGACAAGAGGAAGGAATAATAGAAGGATTAAAAGAAAGAATAAAGGAAGGAATTAAACAAGAAGGCGAGAGGAAATGATTTGTGGGACATGCCAATATGGTGGCCTGGATGCGTGGAGGAGAGACAGGAAGAGCGAAGCCTGATATTCGGGGGGAAAAAGTTAGGGAAGAGTTTGAAATTCGAGAAAAGAATCACGTCGAGTTTGTCCCTCCGCTCCCCACCGTCCCTATCACCCTGTGCCTCCCGTCGTATTTCCCTGTGCAATTAAAAAACGTTGTTTGGGAACCGTAGAAGCCCCCATCGTAGCTGGGACAAACATCCAGGCTAGCTCACTACGGGGAGTCTTGGGTCACGTCACTTCATTTACCCAGCTAAGCCCTCAAGTTGGAACGAAACTGGCCTGGATTATGTGCACTAAGGCTTCTTGCACTTAGCTACATATTTGTTTAGCCTCTCTCAAAGTGAATATGTGGGACTGCTGCCCGTGGAATGCCTGAATGGAATGCTTTAAATGCATGTCTCCAAGAGAGCCAGTTACCAAATAGTATCACAAATAAATTTAAGATTATTAAGAGCAAATACTACCGCACTCTGTCGTACCGCAGTGAGAGTTAACCCAATTTTCTCTTACTTTCCAATACCAATCCCAAATAGATTTCTTTAAAATAAATAAAAGAACAGTGATTGAAAATCTATTGTTGAAATTGAATGTATTGGATATTTCAATATTAAAATGAAATGTGTGTTGTATATCATATCTAATGAATTCCCTTCCTTTTCTCTTTGTCTTTCTGATTATATTTTAGGTTGAAGAAGTAACTCTTATGTTTGACCGTACTACAAACAGACACAGAGGTAAGAGCATATTTTCATACTTAATTAAGTAATATCATTCTCCAGATATTTTAAAGATTAATATTCTCAATCTTGAAAATCAATCTGGCAATCTTGTCTTTGGAATCTGAAGAAAAATGGAGCATGAGTAATGAAATCAGATGACAGATGACTTTGGATCCAATTTTAAATCAGCATCATAAAGATATTTGTTTAATAATAGGGGAATTAAAATCTAATTGGAGCAATGTTGGGAATAGATGGAAAACTATGTGACTGATATGAAATTGCCATCATGGAGAGATAGCGGGATTTCTAATGAAACCAATGTTTCTTAATGGACACTGGTGGTCACCTTGAGATTAAAAACTGAGCTAAGATGGTATTTAGTTGGATTTTGAGGAAGACTTAAGCCGGGAGGATTAGACAGATAGCATCAGTAGAGCAGGGAGGAGAACATCCATGGAACTCCAAGATGGAATCACGGTGTCCTTGCGTGACATTTGCTGGAGCCGATAAAATTCCTGACGAAAATAGGATGCAACACGGGGCGGACAAAACGTGTTTTGATTTATAGAAAAGCCTGCTCGTAGATTAGGTTTTCATATCGCATCGGCAAGTCATCCAACAACTATTTGCAAGAACGGGATTGTTTGGGGAGATTGTCATTGTTATTTATGGCATCCGTTCCAATAGAGAGAGCGAGGGAGTATGGGACGAGGGGAGGAAGGGCTGGATAGGGGATGGAAGATGGGAGGAGAATGCAGAGATTATGCCTGTGGACTCTGGAGATTTGGTAGGAGAACTGTAATAGCAGTGACAGCTTAAATTTGGGTTACATCTGAGAAAGCCTGTGTGGGTGTGTGCATGCATTGGTAAATGAGAGAGAGAGAGAGAGAGAGAGAGAGTGTTGAAGAAATATGTAAAATATGTTTTATTTTATAAATAATGTGAGAAGAACATAGAGAAAAAAACATGACCTGCAATAGGCATGTTTAAGAAAAAAGGAATGCATACGGTACACAATAGTATGTTCCTTTATTGTATTCCTCTTAACAATAAAATATAGACATAAGACACAATTAGTTGATGATGAATTAAGATTAATATAAACAAAAGATAGTAGATATATTATTATTAATATTCAATTTTATATCCTGTTTGGGTTTGTTTTGATTAAGCCAGGGAAAATGATGATTTTAGCATATTCATGTATTATCTCAATGTAATTTTAGGTCTTTCCAAATACCAACATATTTTGAGCATTGTTGAAGCATTGGGACGGTCAAAAGAGGCAAGAATTTTCATCCTGAGCTTTCATTTTCCTTTAAATGAAGACAATCTGAGCAATGTTTTGTTGAGCCAAACGTTTTTTTTTGTTCACCCCAGCAAAACATTTGTGTTTAATCTTAACCCATCCATCAAAGTCTATTTGTTTTCAATTATGAATTAATCTGTTTTCTGACAAGCATCCCTCCCTTCACAGATCTCTTTCATTACACAGTGCAAACTGGTTCCATCACGTGACGTGACTGGGTGTTTTGTTTTCCCTCTCATATAATGTCTGCTAAAGGAGACTGACAAAGCATATGCTCTATGAAAAGGAGTGTAGTAATTGGAAAATGTCTTCTCTTGATGAATTTAAAAAAGATTCATAAAATTTCATACCATAAAAGAGATAATGTGTTACCAGTATAACAAAACATTAGATTTTGTGAAATCGTAAACAAAATATTGCCTCAAAAAGGCCGCGATTCGGAGATGGGAGATTTTTTTTATATTGGTGAAGTCTTGTGTCACAAGAGTTTCTGGTCTTCCTATTAGTGTGGTATCAGAAAACTTTCCTATATCATTGCTGTTGTATGCTGATGCTCCCTACCCAATAATATTGGGTATCCCTACCCAATAATATTGGGTACGCACTACACAGTTGTATAGTTGTTGTATTGCTAATAACCAAAGTTTGTGTTCTTTTTCACTGTAGTGTGGTATGTGAAAAACTACCCTATATCATTGCTGTTGAGTGTTGTATGCTGGTGCTTCATATATCCAACAATATTGGGTATATATATAATATACATGGTGGTATGGTTGTTGTAGTGCTAATAACCGATGTCCTCTTGAAGAGTGGTTTGTGGAGGAGTTTCCGGTGCCATGCTAAGCCAGCGGAAGGCCCTTGTGATATCCTACACCCTACATGTACCTTGCGTGTAATAGGAGCCCTGAACAAGAGGGGGCTCTCTCTATCTCTCGATCTCGATCTACCTGTGTATTCAGAGAGATTTCCATGGGATAAATCTCACTGAGCTATGGTAGTCATAAATAGGACAGATGGAAAGGAAAAATGACGGAGCCTAGCCTTGCAGGAAATCTCTGTGTACTTTTTGATCCCGTCTTCAAGGATTTGGGCTTTATAGCTCGTACAATGAAAGGAATAGATGTGATGAGATAATGTCATCGACCATCAAAAGTGTGTTGGTTTATTATGGTCTTCAAGGCTTGAATAGGGAAGCCTCAATAGCTGTTATTGATTCTTGAAATGTATCTTCTCTTTATGTAAAAGGGGTTTGGAGGTAGTAAAACCCTTCTCACAATTAAGAATGTGTACCGGTATGAGTAATACATATTAAATGTTGTCATTAAAAGGTTCTTTGATCAAAGTTGGATGAATAGGAATTACATTAAATACAACCCATTGAGAATTGATTGCAGCAACTATTTCAATCATATTCGTTGGATTATGTGCATAATGGAATAGGTTAACAGACAAAAAGAAGAATAAATTGTATTACATTGTATTCTGCAAGGATACATGCTAGGAAATCTTGGAGATAAGATGAATGTCCCTGTAAACTGATACCGGTACTTCAGCCTAGATCCTGCTAGAAATTGAAAGCAAGGCAGAAATATTAATAATGTAAGGAGGGAAATAGGCAAAGTACCAAGTCCACGTGGATCCCTTTGACCTACACAAAAGGCAGGACAAAGATTAATAGCTAAAAGAGAAGGGAAATGGATTCCATGCTTAAAGAAGGAAAGAGGATAGAAAGTAAGAGCATTCAGTGTGCTGAGGTGAGACCCAGAAGGCATTAAGTCTGTGTTGAAGCGTAGGAGGTAACCCCCTATCGGCTCTCACCTGATGCTTCCACGTGTATCGAGAACGGACCTTCTTCTGGGACCTGGAGAGGATGATAATGAAGAATGGATCCCAAGAATTCTGAAGGATGTAGACCAGCGAAGAGTTGTTTGTTCCCAAAGGGAGCAATTATATTGGCTTCAAACTCCCATTAGCGCCTCCAGTCCTCTCACACTCCCATTTTCTGTCATCCTATTTCTTCTGTCTCTGGCAGGATGGTCCTCATCAATGCCTTCATTCCACCATCCTCTTCCCATCTCTCTTCTTGGATACTATCATGTCCATGGTCTTTGATGTATGCTGTTAAAGTTCACGTCTCAGAATAGAATTTCCTTCATGTTTTTTTAAAATTTCATCATTGTATTCTAAGAATTCATGAATCTCAAGCCACTGGCTTTAAAAGCTGTCAGATCCTACACAATTTTAACGGGAAGGTACTTGTGTAATTTAAAGAAAGAGATCAATTTGAATTGACATGTACCTTTAAAAATGAGAGAGAGAAGAAAGCTCCCTCACACCCTCCCTTTCTCTTTCTCCACCTTTTATGTTCTGTGTCTCTCCATTGTTGATTCTCTCATCTTCCTTCATCCCTCCCTCTTTTCTCGTCTCTTTTTCTCATCGTCCTTTTCTTCTTCTCTCCCATTAATTGTACATGACTGCTCTCTTATCTACCATTCCATCTTGCCCTCATTTTTGATTCGCTCTGTTCGTCCACTGACCCTCCTCCTCTTCCTCCTCCTCTCCCTCCTTCCCTCTCTCCTCCTCTCCCTCCTCCTTTTCTCCCTCCTCCACTCCCTCCTCCTCCTCTCCTCCACTCCCTCCTCCTCCTCTCCTCTTCTCCCTCCCCATCTCCTTCCCAATTTTCTTGGAGGTATAAACGCTGATGCTGCGGCGGGCGTAACCCAGTCATAGAATGCCCCTCTCTTTGTCGGCATCCCCTCCCTCCCTCGCTGGCAAGGAAGGAGATGAAGAATAAGCCTGGGAGAGGTTCATATGAAATTCCCTGACCCCTACCATGTAAAGTTGGGCCCTCAAGCTACCTTATAATTGGATAGCTTTGAATCCATCTTGAATTATATTGATCACGGTTTTCTCTTCCTTTTCTCTCATTCTTGCCTCATCCTCGTCTTCCGCTCACCAATCTTCATATTCTTTATTCCTTTGGAGGCCCAAGAACATGATGACAATTTTACCGATGCAAGATTTGTCAACAGTCTTACGCGACCCTTTGAAATCTGTGTAGAGGAAGAAGGATGTTAACTCTCAACCAAAGCGCTATAGTCACTGCCCTTCTGGCTCAGCAGACAAAATTTGTATTGATTTTTTAGAAATAAGGTTGACTGCTTGAATGGTCTTAATGGAGCTTCTTTAAGAACCTCTTCTCATAATTGGTATTCTTAGTACCGGTATTTAGTTGTCTCCAGTTAGGGTAGAGGAGAGAAAATCATTTAGATGCAGTTGTTTTTCATGAGCTAGTCAAAGTAAATGTCAGCTTAAATATAAGATCTAGTTTGATCATGCTTTGATTGGATTGAATTGAAGGAAATTATTACAGGTTAATGAAACGGTTGTAAATTTGGTATTTTGTACTTTTTTGTAGCAATAAATGTTCAAAATGACAAATAAACATGCTTAATGGTTTTCAGCCTTAACACATCATTACTTTTTTTCCTTTTTTTCTTTCACATTCTCTTCTAAATGTATGTTTTTGAATGGTCCATTTAGGGCAAGAAGAGCATTATCTCTGTGTTGAATAAACTAAGTTGATGTCTTTCCAGCTCCAAACCTACAAAATTAGGTCACCACCATGGCTAGATACCGGTACCCGAAGGAGTAATGCTCCCTATGTCGGAGAATGCTCCTGCTCAGTCATTGCCAATGCCATCATTAGAAATCTTCATTGATTGCTTGCCAATTCTAGATGTAGCCTCAACTCACATCATCTCCTTACCCCTCACCTAACAATAATTCATTAACCCCCTGCAAGCACTAAGTGAATCGAGTCAAAGACAAAGCTTAGCAGTGACACATGACTCACCCCTGGATCCTGTGCACACTATGAATACTTAATTAGCCCGTAATGCATACTCAATTTGAACAATTTATTTGTGGATAGCGTGAGCCAGCCTTACATCTCGGTTAGATTATACAGCTTGGGTACGTGGATAAAAGTCTCAGACCCTATTATTACCTGCCACGTTTAAGAGCTCTCGGATTCATCACCCGTCTCTGTAATTGTTTGCCTGGTGATACGATTCGGATTTGATATTACGATAACGCCCCCGAAACATGACTTCCTTCTCGATATGAACGCAGTAGTTTTAATCGTTCTCCTTAATTTATAAAAGTGGATTCGTAGAAAAATGAATTACAGGGAAAGGAACGGTACATGAGCAACATACTAAATCAATCTTCATTGGAAAGATAGCTAGGACAGTAAAAATTGCGTTTAACACGATCGCAACTGCTTTCGAGAAATTAAATTAACGCCGTTTCAATAGCCTCGTGTGTCACCTACTGAAATGTGCGAGCTTGAAAATGATGTATTGCGTAATCAGAACATGACTTTATCATGGAATGTACACTAGATATTGAAATCGTCACTGAGTTGATTTTCTTGCAAATAGTTGCGGTTGTGTTACTTTTCCCTGTTGTTTCTGAGGTAATTTAACCCGATGCAATATTTTGACCTTGTTGACACTAGAAGTTATCTTTTCAATACAAATTGATTGAATGTGCTGCTTATGTACCTTTCTTTTACCGGTAATTAGTTTTAGTGTAGATTTGATTAAAACCAAGGTCTCTATACAATAGCTATAAACAGTAAGGTGATATTGTTTCAATAATTGTTATGACTTTGTACGACAACGGCGTATCGTATCGTTTAACCACAGTGTGCTCAGGAATTCATGAAAAATGCTAATAGAACGCACCGTTTTGTTTGAGCAACAACAGTTTTTGTTCATGCATGCGTTGTATATGCATTGTGGTTTATTAATGAAATGTAATAGCCCTTGCGTGACTTGGAGCTAGCAGGCTGCATGCATGCTCGGGCGTGTGGATAAACCTCACTCGCATGCCCCACTTCTATAAATGGAGGATAAAGGATGTGTTTTTCGGATGATTTTTCCCGTCCCTTTTGCTTTCATACCAAGTCTAAAGGTACACTAGAAACATATTGTGTCCACTTCAGCAATGTTGTCTCTCTGCATCTTTTCATTCAATATACCGGTATTCTTTTGTTCATATGAGATGAAACTGCTGAAAATTCTAATTTTACAACATTTGTGAAAAAAATGCTTCAAATCACTCAATATTTGATATACAGAAGCTTGGTGTAGTTCAGTACCAATATATTCAATTTCATTTGCATTTTGTTGTGCTTTTGAACAATAAGATAGTTGCGATTAAACAGGTCCTTTCCAAAACTCAATGATTTATTTTTCCAGTAAGAGGTATTCAAGGATATTTAAAGAGATAAAGAGCTTGTTTAAATTTTCTGCTGCAAATTAAAAGTACCTTACAAAAGGATTTCTAAACAGTGATGTATGCTTTTGTTTACATATTTGATGAACACTGGTAGGCATTTTGTGGTAGCTTTCTAAATAATGCACAAACGGACTTAAAATATGAATCTAGTTTATCATCGTTACATATACCATCGTGGGTCATTCAATCCCCATCTCCCATTAAAGACATGTTATAGATGCGTTATCTTTGATGTTACGGCTACCGCCCGGTTTATTGACCCATCATGCATTGGGGGGCTATCCCATCATCCACCAGGCCTCGTTTCCTGTTCTTCATCACCTGCCGCTGGAGATCACCATGTCACCCGAATCGGCACAAGATGCAACCAAACTAATATTTCTGGAAACCGTAGAACACCAAACCCGCAGGGCTTTTTAATTTCATAACACAGAGATTGAACCAACTGATAGAGAAAGGGACGGGATAGTGTGTTAGGTGGAGTACCTAGTACACACGTATGTGATGAAGGAATTGGGTTTTAATACAGGATGTCCTGTATGCTAAAGCTAACAGGAGTCATATTAAGAGAGAGATACATTTTTTTGTAACATGATTTCATAATGTTGCGTCCATGATTGATAATTGGAAGGAAAAGGTTTTTAATCAATTTTTATTATTTTTAATGATAAGACGGAGATTTATTCTTTTTTCTTTTTAAACAGCTATTGCCTGAGTGATTCCCCCAAAATGTTCCCTGTAATAGATTTGTCATAAAGTAGGTAGGATTAAAGAAAATGGAATTTGGAATGGATAGACTCTGTAAAAAAAATTAACACTGATAAGCTATAGTAATATGTTTAAAAAATGTATACAGTGAAGATAAACAATGGCTTTCAGAAATGAGGCATGTTTCATTTAGAAAAGTAAAGAATTCATGTGCGTTCAGTAACCTCATGCTAATTATTGGATACCACGGGATAGGCTGGATTATCTTGCAGAATATAAAACTGATGAAAGCCAATATCAAATAATGTCAGACATGATTTTATTAAATTTATGTGGACTTTACTTGTACAGAGCCTGCTAGTTGGTAGGATTTTCTATATGCCTATGACGGAGGGCTGCCTGAAATGGTTGGGTTAGCCCGGTGCTAATCTTGTCAGCGTTGATTAGACCTTTGCTGCAAGCTCTTTCTGCTTTATTAGACAACTAGAACAGTGGGGGGTTCTTGACCGACCAAACTGGGGCTCCCTCGCTCGCCCCTCGTTCACAAGGTGAGCCAGTTTCTGTGCTCTGCCAAGCGGAAAAGATTGCCGGATTTGACGCCCAAGTTGCTGCTTGCTGCATTTTCGCTGCATTTCCGAGATGGCAGCTAGGCATGCAGGCAGTCTTGCCTCAGAAACCATGAATCAGTGTGTCCAAACACACGATATGCTACGTCAGCTCAGCTTAGGCCTCCATAGCTTCAGGGATTTGAATCTCTTTACATCGTCATCTGATTTTGAATACATGAATGCTGATTTGTTCCGTTATGTCCGTCTCTGGAGGAGCGGCCGTATCTCGGGAGAGGTAAAGAATCACGTATTTAGTGCATCATGTTTGATGGAATCTTCCATCCCTCTCCATTCCATTCGAGTGCACACAGAAATCAATGCCCCCTTGAGTAGCCTAATTAGCCTTCTATGTGCACACGCTGTCACGACCCGTGTACGAGCAGGGGCCCTGCAAATCAATGCCTGGTGCGGGTCAGCGGTCCGGTCGGACTGATAATTAGCTGTGCGCATGGCTTGGCCGACCAGGCCGTTCAATGCCCCGGTATGAACCGCTCCTCAAAGTACATGCGGCCGGGGCTGTAATGATATGCATGGCCTTGGCTAGCTGTGAGGCAGCGTGCAGGCAGGGACTCTGAGGGCTATACTCAATGGCAAGAGGAGGCGATGATGTCGTCCAGGTTGCCTAAGGACCGCCATGCGATGAGCAGCTAGCCCTAGGGCCTCCCAATCTCACTTGCCTCCCTCATGAAATTAAATTTCTGCAGTGGGAAAAACATGGAGGTGTCAGGAGGCCCTGGACAGGGTTGGAAACATGCAGGCAATCCCTTCCCTGCTTGCCTGCTCTCTATCCCCCAAATCCCTCAAGTATGCCTTAGGAACCTCCTCACTGACACAATCATCTAAACAAATATCCCCTCTCCTGCACCCTTGGCAGTAGGGAAGGTGAATCAAATGATGAAAGTATAGTGCAGTGAGAAATGGCCCTGATGTAGCTCCTAAGAGAGCCATGGTGTAATGATGACCTAACCTGACTCTAGATAGTGTGGGTTAGTGATGCTAGGAGGGTGATTAGTATCATAGATCACACGCGAGTGAGGCATCACAGCGCGATGAATTCATTGCTCTGGAAACAACCCTCGCTAGAGAAGATTCATTAAGAAACCAACAACGGGAATGTATTTGTAAGAGGTGTGATTACTTGTGAGGTCGAATACCTCTTTTCTAACAGGTTTCTTTTTCATCATTCACCCCCGCCTTGTCACCTCAAGAAGAATCCCAGTCGGGATGAAATTTTCCCTTCTCCCTTAACCTCGTTTACCCTTTATCCTAACCTCATCACCTGAGCAGAGTATCTTTTTTGGGGTGGGACCCCATCCACTCCCTCCTTGATACCTGTAGGCTGGACCAAGCCCCACTGGGGTGATACTACTCTCCCTGCCAGCCTTCACCCTTGCATCGTGTTGCTAGCAAGGCCTGCTTTGGAATGAGACTTCCACCCCTCTCTCCCCCCTCCCACTCCCACGCACACCCCTCACCTGTACACAGCCCCTTTTAGATGCATCCCTTCCTACCCCCTTCACCTTTTCAATCCCATCTCAGCAATGGGATTCACCTCTACTCCCTACCTACCTCTTCTCCTTTACAATATCATCCCAGTTACCCCCATTTGGGACGTACCTCCTCTCCTTTCTCACCTCCTCCTCCCCTAGCCACCATGAATGCCCCTTCCTCCTGTGGGACAAGCGCCTCCCCATTTTCCCTCTTCCAACACCACCCAAGCTACCCCCTTCCGGGATGCACCAGCTCTCCCTTCCTACCCCCTCATCTAAGGGTCGTACCCCCGTCCTGGCCCCCTTCGGGATGAGTACCTAGCTGCCTGGCCTGGTTTCACAAGGCAGCCCCAGATTTACTTAGATTGCTTCAAAACTCCCATTTTCCCAGAGGCCCTGTTAACGGTCATACCTTACCTCTTTCTATCTCTCACCTTCCAATCCTCATTTCACATCACTCTGTCCCTTCAATCCTATCTTCCCTACCATCCCTGGTAAAAAACAGAAAAGAAGAAGAAGAGTGATGAATAAGAATAAGACATAGTGACATTTTTACCACCGAATGGCACGGTCTTTGCTCTTGGACAAGTTACGTTCCAATTATCTCCTGTTTCCTATTCCCCAGTGGATGATTTTCCTCTTCATACATCTCAAAACACGGCCATGCTAGCTTTAAATAATCCTGATTTTATCTTCACCAGACAAGAGATTGCTTCAGACATTTTCTAAACTCTTCTGATGGTTCTTAAGGATCCAAATAACCGGGAAACCCAAAAATTGTGTCCATGAACTTGAGAATTTTTCGGTCAGTCGAAATTCATGAAAGTACCTTTTTCTCTAATTAGATCATTCCTGAAACCTGTTTTTTTGCAATATTTCCAACGGTTCTTCCTATAAAAACAGCAGTCAGTAACAGTTCACAAAAGAAAGTTTGTAAAAAAAAATTCTTTTGATAATGTATTGAAAGCTGATTGATAATACCTGTCATCTTTACATCAATGGATACAATATTATCACTCCTTTTATCAGTCGTTAAAAACAAAAAATACCAAATATTTACAAAAGAGTACCAAATCTTTTTTAATGTTTTACCATCTACCATAGATAAAAACACCTGCATTTATGATGTCTTTATGATCAGTGATATATTGGTGACCTTTATTAACCCATATACATGTACCTAATTCTTTATTGATAGAAAAAGCTGTATATGGATCAAATGACAATGCTTTTCAGATTTTTAATATCATATGAAATAAATCTAAATAAAGGTCCTCACCACTAGAATTGCGATAGAAAAACATGTCAAAAGGACTGCGTAGGCCTCTAAGAAAAAGTTGAATTATTAATTATCTTTAATTTTTGCTAAAAGCTCCATTGTGCCCTTTTTGTGGATTTGGTGTTTAGTGTTTTGTCAGGCTTGTAGTTTCAATCAATACCCTTGGCAAAAGTAATAACATTTGGAGTTACTTCATGATTTCAGTTTTCCTTATCCTTTACTGACCATTATATGGTGTGGGGGATTTTGTAAATGGTGCAACTATGAGACATGCGAATCCTAAACTTTGCTGACTGATAAATATGCCATTTCAGTAGTTTGCATGAGTAACTTTTGGTTTTGAATCCTATTTTAGGGCTGGTGGGACATTATTCTCACTCGTAGTCATGAAAATAGTCTATAACTTCAGTTTGATGATTATTGAAAGTCAACATTGAGCACTTCTATAATTGCCAGGCTCTTTTATCACCTGTGCACCATGCATGTAGTTTCTATTTATTTAACAAATGCGAAGTTTCACAATTCAATTTGTCCAATAATCATCAAAAACTATGAATATTAGTTCAGGTGCTACTCTGATATACAGCTCATACAGATCATCAAAACCATTTGGATTTTGTCTATTCTGTGCCAGAAAGACATTTACGGATATCATTACTTTGAAATCACACTCTTCTAGCGCTCAACAGATGATTTTATTTAGTTGTGTTTTGAACAGTCAACCATTTACTGTATTAAAACAAAGGTAAAAAAAATACATTTGTAAATTGTTTGGATGTTGATATTTTTTTACTAGAAGAGATAGCATCCTACTGAGCTTTATCCAAAGGGGAATATGTGGGCTATGGTGGCCATAAAAGTATAATGGGAAGCGGTTAAGAGTAAAAAAATTGCCATGATTATAAAGTTTAAATTGTAATTTGTTCTGATATGAGCATTAGCATTCTATAACTTATAGCAAGACAAATAATAAACCTAACTATATATGTGTAGGAATGTGTGGGTTATGGTGGTGGTTAAGATATAATCAGAAACCGTTGGTAGCCGACTTGAATTCATTATCAATTGATACGGCACTGATGTTAGCTGTGATTGATGCCCATCTTCGCACCATTTAATGGGCCACAAATGCTGAGGGGTTCTCTACAAGAGTGCATCCACCTCCGGCTTGCTTGCTATAGTCAGCCTAGCTAACCTGCTTGCTTCTAGCTAGCTAGCATTCAGGGGGCTGTGGAACAGGTTGCTTTAATCATGTCCATGGTTGTATGTTGTAGAGTTGGGACTTGGTAATCTTATATTTCCATTGATTTGAAGTTTGAAGTTTGAGTCTGATTCATTCCACATTAATATTAAAACCTGTTCAGGTTCATACAAACTGATTATTAACAAAACAATAGCGATACATATCATAAAGGAAGTAGAAATGATGTACAGTAAATGAGCAAAATGTTTTGAGGGAAGACTACCGGTAGATACGAAAGGCAATATAAATACAATGAATTATGTTCGGAGCCTAAATAAAGAGCAAAGCCTATACATGATTATTATTTCATTCAAGTGAATAAATATTTATTCACAGCTATTTTGCTAATCCAATAGATATTATTTCAATTTGATTAAAAACAATTTTTTTTTTGCAATTTACATGAAACTGATGGTGTTACAATTCAATTTAATTGAAGAGGTTCTTGCATGTACCAAAAACTGACACTTTACTGATTGTGTGGTAATGTAATTGATAATCTTTCAATTCAATTATTTTTAAAGGTATGTTTTATTCACTGCTAACATGACAATTTGATTTGTCTGAAAACACAATCCCTTTTTGTGGCTATTCCTGAAAGTTGATAGTATCTACAGGCTGCTATTAACCACTACTGACAGCATAAACATTCATTTCAAATGAAGAAAAAGAATATTTCCAGCTATTTCAGAATAAAAATGTAAAGGTTTTTCTTAGAAATACAAAAATGCCATTTTATATATGATATGTAAAGGAACATATTCAACAATATGGATTTAAGAAATAAGTATAGTGCATTTTCGGATTTTCTTCTCTTTTTGTGAAATCTTAATCAATCGAATTGAGTAATCAAACTCTTGATTTGTTCAAAAACATGCAAACATTGATTCTAAATATTCAATTTATAGTAACATTTTATTACTTTATTTATTTCAAGTATGATATAACAAGTACCGATATGCAGTATGCAGATAAAGGGTGAAACCAAATACTCATTTTCCTGATTTTGTCCTTATTATTCATACAAAATGTGTCCCTTAAGTATTATTCCAGGAATGTTTTTACATGAATCATGTCAGAGGGGATCTGCTAACGGGGGAAAAAAGAAGACATGAAACATCTAATGCAGTGAATGTCTGAAATGGCTCAAGTTTATCTTTTAAGACTGAGCTAGGAAATCCGGCAGAGAGACTCTGTGAAGAAACTGTGTTATCCAACTTTGGAAAATGGGTTATGAGCTTAAGCAGTTGGGCTTAAGTGGCTTAGGATGAATTGATTTGTGAAAAATGAGTATTTATTGATTATATCAAATTACCTTGCTAGGCGTTTTCTAGGAGAACAAACGCTTCGGTTTCGTCTTTCCTGCCGCTACTTCTACTTTGGTCTAAACGCTGAATTAGAAATATTTCAATCGTAGAGATCTCATAATCTATTGTTATTTGTATGAATGTCGGTTTTTAATCTGTAGTGGACTTTAGCTTGCGTTCTTGCTTATGATCATGCTTTCATGGGGACCATACCGGCCTTATCGCGTGGTTGTGCTTATATGAGGAGGGTGTAAAAAACATTTTTCATTATTTGTATCATGTAGGATCACCTTCGCTGAAGCAAGATGAGACGTCAAACAACATATCTAATGACACTTACACGTGTACCCCCAAATTGGCTACTTCATATGATGCATCGTTTCATTAAAATTAAGCCAAGTTGTAAAAAAGGCAGTTGTGATAATGATGATTTCTCCATGGCCGTATTTATATATATTTCAGATTCGACTGCTGATTAGAAGTCTGCTTGCACACTAATCACTATGCAGGCTATATAGCAATCTCAGTTTCCCTCCCGCAGTGTATACAGAGAGAGAGAGAGGGAAGAGAGATGGGTAAACGAGAGAGTGCTCAAATAAAAATGACTCATATTTTCCTTATCCAGGGCTGAGAAGTTTGATGAAATGAGCAAGCAGGAGCAAGCGCTGCATGGTTACGAGATCATCCCGGTCATTGTCATTTTCCGAGAGTGCATTGTGATTTACGTAGGGGGGAATGAAACATGTTTTCATACTTTACCCAAGGAGAGAGAGGATAAAACCGGGAGACCCTCAATCAAAATTGCCTGGATTCTGCTCGGCAGAATGCCGTCTCGCTTCATTTAAGCGCGGATCTCATGCCATGCACGCCTAGATTGCTATATATGTACCCTTTTGAGAAAGACAAATAACAGAATATCATCTTTACTAAGGCTTTGTCAGACATACAGGCTGCATTATGATTTGGGAGGGCTGACATAGAAACGCACGCACAAAAATGCTTTATTACTGATCAAAATTGATTTTTCAGCCGCCATTATGCATTGCAGCTCTGATAAGTTTGTTATAAGATCCTGCCGACATGATTAAGCTGAATTATCTTGAAAATTTCCAGTTAAAATACATATGTCAGGGTTCACCACCATAAAGCATACAACACACAGTCTGGGCATGTTATACCGTAGTATGGGAAATGGTGGAAATACAGTGTAGAAGCTGATTTGTAATGTCGTATGAAGTAATTACCGGGACATGTACATAATAGCATGAAACAGATATTTTCTAACTATCAAATTTGTGAATGAAAATGTC
Organism: Strongylocentrotus purpuratus; assembly: GCF_000002235.5. Classification (NCBI taxonomy): domain Eukaryota; kingdom Metazoa; phylum Echinodermata; class Echinoidea; order Camarodonta; family Strongylocentrotidae; genus Strongylocentrotus; species Strongylocentrotus purpuratus. Next base: position 624,646 of record NW_022145576.1, on the reverse strand, counting down.
TCTCCAGTCCAAAATACATATTTAACCGTCTAAGGATGGATGTTGAAATTGTAGAAGAATTTGTAGAGGTGTTTTGGTCTGGTGATGTCCTGTGGCAATAGGTTAATTTGCATTTGCCATTCTCCACCCAGGCTAAGTAAATGGGTATCCATTGGGAAGAAATTCCTTAAATACTTATGCCTCTTATTAACTGAAAACGGGGGTAATAAATAATAATATTTCGGTGTTCCATATCCTCCACCAAAAAGAGCATTTTATGATTGTAACTATCATCATCAATAGTATTGAAATGGATAGCCGGAAAGAATGTTGTTACTCTTTGATTAGTGGAAAAAGTACTTCAGTTTGTCTCCATTTAATTCAGCATCATCACTGTCTTATCATCATAGCTTCCATTCCATTCTATCAAAAATATTTGATACTGACAGCTCGGAACACCCACGACAAAGCATCGTGATAACAAGTGTTTACGCAGGCCATATTTCTATTCTCTTCCAATATTTCATGAATGTGTCGCAGATCATACACATTATGATAAGGAGGCATCACAAGCATTTGATTTAGACAGATGAAATTCGATGAGCTGAGGCAGAGGTTCTTTTTTTGTCCCCTTCCTTTTTCTGTTGTGAAGAGAAGAATTGTTCGCCTGCCTACGGGCAAGGATCTGAAAGATTTTATCACGCTTAAAATTTGATATTAGCTCAAGCCAGAAGAATGGTGACTTGATACGCTAAGATGACGGATGGCTGTGTTTAGCAAGGCGGTAGATTCCATCACATATTCTCCTTATTTATTTTCGCTTTCGTTCTCTCTCTAGCTGATCTCCCTCTCGTTCTCTTCTACGTGTTTCTTTTTCTTCCTGTTTCTTTGAAAATATAAATGTTTGTGTTTTCTCTGCTTACTCTGCTTTATACTATACTTTTCTCACTCTCTTTATCTTTCACTCGCACACACACACACACACTCTCTCTCTCTCTGTCTCTATCTCCCCTTTTTTTTTCTCTATCCCCATCTCTCTATCTCTTTCTCTCTCTCTCTCTCTCTCTCTCTCTCTCTCTCTCATTCTCTGTGTCTTTTTATTCTATTTTTTTCTTCTGACGATATCTCTCTCTATTCCACCTCTTACTTGAAATCCATCTCCTGTCATCACACACACACACTTGTGCACATCATGCATAATCTGTTTTTTCTACGTACAGTAAACCTAACTAAATTGGCTGTTATTATTTGATACATGCAGCATGCAAATGTCAAGCGATTGTTCGGTCAAACCTCTGTCTTGGAGTCTTTACCAGGCATAAGACATGCCATAGTAAAGGGCTTTTCTTCTAAGATATCTTACTCAATAAGTTATTCTGTTTCTCCTATTTGTGATTCTTGCATGCAGTGCTTAACTGTAACTGCCTATTCATTTCCCCTCTCTTCCTTTCTCTCTTCTTTTCTTTATGTCTTCCTTCCTAATATTCAAATGTACCCTATGAACCTGCTTTCTCACAATTTCTTCTTCTTTGGATTTTGCACCTGATGCAGTATAGTCAGGACCTAATGAATTCATAAACCCCCTAAATAAGTGCAGCCAAAAGATTTCATAATTACATAAATATACTCACAGCGCAACATGCCGGGGGGCTTCCTATATGCAAATACCTATTCCTTTTTGTCCCTAGCTGCGGTGCATAGTGTGTTTAGCTATTCAGAAGGGGTAGAGTTCAACTGAATAGAATACCCAAGGAATGGAGGATAGCTAGGAGCCAGGAACATACTGAAGTATGATTATAACTGCAGGAGACTGGACTTAAGACAAAATCAATCTTCCCTCCATGCATGTCTTTCAAGAAAACCATTATACTTGTATTGACCCTAGTCCATTTATGGTCTTGTGTGCTTACAAATGCACTAATCAAAGACAAAATATGATCGAGAGAGATTTGAAAATTCCTTGGCAAAACTCTTGTGATAGTCCATTTGGTACGGTTTTACGTCATCTTATCTCAATCTCTATCTACTTGCTTATTTGAGGAAACATTCAGAGGGCAAAACCTTTTACTGTGAATTACAGACTTCTCACATCACCATATTTTATCAGTTAGGAAGATCAGAGAAGAACAATATTCTTTTGAATTATCGCTTTAGAGCGAGAAGGGTGTTAACTCAATGTTAAAGTATACAAGGGAACTCCTTTCTGGCTCTCAACAGGCGCAATGATCGTGCAACTAGCTGACAAGTAGTGAACATTAACGACAATGTTCTGCGTTTGTGCCTGTCGAGACGGCAATTGGCATGGCGACACAGGTATTTGCACGTCGTCGGCTCTCATTCTCAATGAACAAAACCCTGTGTTTATTTGCCTTGCACTCCACTTATGACGAAGGCAAAGAAAGAGAGCTGAATTGCTTTCAATTATCACCACGAACCCTCAATGTTTTCATCTCTCTGACATTCACAATCTTTTTTGTTGGTATTTCTGTATCCTGCCTGTGCAATGATGGGTGTTTCTTCTAATATGGTTTGGCAGGAAAGGAATATACATGCTGAATGTCATAAGTACATTTCTATGTTGTCCGTTACATTATTTTTGTAACAGGGTAGTTGCCCGTAGAACATAATATGGGCATTACTATCAAATGCTAGTAACTCTAGCGACTCTAGTAAATAACATACCTGTATAACTGTTTGTGTCCATAATTAGCAATTAGAAAATATCTCTGTATAACATTTAGGCCTACTTGGAGACTGGACCCATCACCTATATGAATCTAATGGTAATATGGTACTGTGTTAAAAGCCTATGGGGATTGAGGGAATTCAGTGGTCAACTGGTTGGATAAAGCGGATAAATCGCGTGCTTTTTTGTTGGAAGATGGTTATCAAGTATCGTTTGTCCATTTTCTCTGGAATGGCCACATGTACCTGGTTATTCTGTGAAACGCTATCGGGAGGACCATGCAGTGTGGCTGTATAGAAGCAGCAGGGGTTTTTCCCTCCCATCTCGTCGTAATTATTCGGAGTTAAAGAAAGCATCCATGCAGATGGTTAGAAAGCGTTATCACACAACAACAGGAAACAGGGGAGAGCGCCGTTTCCATGGGAATTTCCAGTTGAATGATCCTTCTGCTTTGCAGCCCTCTATAGGCGTCCATTTGGAGTCGCATGGACAGACAGGGTTACCTTCGAAGATGTTTCCATGGAAACCTGCGATTCTCGACGTTTTTTCCAATTTCTGTCGAGCGAAAAATCACATTTGCCACGAAGTTGTATGGTTGATGAGAAAATGATTTTCAACAAATTATGTCGACAGTGGTGTGCCTTTGCTACACAGATGTAGAAAACAATTACCTGAAATGTTGCACTACATTATTCCCCCAAGTGCTGCATTCAATCATCAATTTTTTAATCTACCATATGAGAAAGAGTTAACAGTTTATTTTTGTTATAATTTCTCCTAATAAAGAACCATAACTGATAAACCACCTCCCCCCCCCCCCCCCAAAAAAAAAAAAATAAATAAAAAATAATTTTTTTTAAAAAAATCTTAGGGGAAAGAACAGAGTTTATGTATCATAATGGCACCAGGAGGCATGTTGCAGATTTGTAGAGATGACTTCGGAGCAGGGAAGTAGCTCCTACTGTAATTGGCCTTGGTTTCTCTGTTCGTTATCCTGTTACTTACTGATATCCCCCTTTGGAAGAAGCTGCGTGATACATGTATTTCTGACTGTTTACAAATTTAAAACAGCCTCTATATAAACACATGTAATATTGCGAATCGAGCTAATATCGATCGCCCCAAGTTTTGTCGACAGCCCCGCTCTACACAACAGTGTGAGGACAAGCCGATAGAGAATGAGCCTAACAGCTGCCGAAGCTTAATAAAGCCAATAAGCTCTTAATTGATTTTGGATTGCACTAATTGGTTGTGAGAGGGCGCCCCGTTACATGTGGAAGGCAGCTGATGACGTGTTGAAAATCAATCAAACAAAAACTAGACGCAAAAGGAAGAGTTGGGTGTTTGTCGATCCGTGCCATCGTGTGTCCTCGGCCCTCCCTGCATGCATAGCATGTTGTGGTTAAGGATGCATTGCAATATTGTATCTCTCTATCAGCAAATATGAATCTGTATGGAAAACACAATGTGAATGAGACATTTGTGTTTCTGTTTAATCAATCTGATATGCGACCAGGATGAAGAGATTGTACATTCATAAAAGTATGAATACAAAATTTCCATATTAAGGTTTAAATCTAATGATTCAGGAACAATATTTCTTCATCCCATTTTTAAATTAAGGTCTACCCTACCTGATACAACATGCATAGCCTTCTAATTTTCAATCTATTCTCTGCTCATTTAGGAGAAATTGACAATTTCTCTTTCCCGCTCTTCAGAATAATTGCTCATTACACGGTAAACCAATAACCAGCCAAGTTCTAATGATACTACTGTCTCTTGCCATTTGTGGTTTGCAACGATAATAAGAGCTATCCTTGGTCGTGTTATGATATTGTACTGACAAAAGAAAGGAACGAGGTTGAGCAGGCGTTGCCTAGAGAGGGAGGTGTTATTGATATTAGGTCAGACGAATCACACCATTGTGAAGCTGCCTTGTCACTTTGCTGAAAGCCGACTGCTGTAGTCTTCTTCAAGCCTGGAGAAGTATTTTATTCATATTGGAATATTAATGTCATTAAAATCCTCTTTTACCTTCAAAAGACATAATAAACTTGCTGAAGATAGTTTTATTACTTTAAAAGAGGAATATAATAGCAATGACATCATTAAAAGAGCGACAGAAAACAAAACATGGGGAAATGCAAAAGTCGAATTGGGTGGTTATAATACTCCTCATTTGATGGAAAGCATGTGAAATATAATGATAAAAAGAAAAGGATGAAAGAGACTAATGCAAGGCTAGACTTGATGATACTGGAATCAGTAATGGCCCAGTCACATTTACGTCCAAACCAACTCCAAAGCAACCGATAATCAACAAAAGTTCAGCCATTTTGAGTAAATGAAGTGTTTTTGTACAGTCTCTTGTTCAGTCTCTTGTACAGACTGGTATCGGTGTCGTCAGTATGACAGGGTTCGGACCGAGGTGTGATTGTCTAGCATTGGGTCGACTGTTGTCGGTCTGGTATCGGTTTTTGACAGTGTGTCGGGGTTCTCGGGGAGGTGTGAGTGTCCTTACCGTGCAGCATTGAATGGCGGTAGCCTGAATAGATTGGGTTTGGTATAGGATCAAGAAAGGGTGTTGAGACATGGTGGGACAACAGCTGACTATCCGACTTCTCTATTAGACCAGCTTCCGGTAACAGTGGGAGGAAATGGAAGAAATGGAGGGAGGCTGTAGGGCCTCTCGAGTGGAAAGATGGTTATGACTTTCTTTCATGTAGTGATAGAGCAGTATAGACTCATTGCATCTCAAGACTGTCTTAGATTGTCTTTTCTCTTTCTTTCTTTCTTGAAATTGTCTTTTGGAGCCAGACGTTCGTTAACTTGCATCATTTTACAGTGCCCTTCTGGCTCCAAACAGATGAAAGATTCAAGAGCCTTCACTCTGGACCACTTTCCCTCGTCAAAATAATTCCACTGGATCTACTAGATCCATAGAATCCATTTTGAAAAAGAATAATGAGAGAAAATATGCTAGATGATGAGATGCTCCCATCAGCCATGAGCATCCACCACAAGTTTTTTGAAGAAATTTTGAAAAAGAATAATGAGGAAAATATGCTAGATGATGAGATGCTCCCATCAGCCATGAGCATTTGCCACAAGTTTTTTAAAGAAATTTGAAAGATGGTATAGTTATTTCCAAGGTTTTCTCATGAAAAGGAAGTTTTTCGGACCCAACCTCCTTTCTCATCATCATTTCTATTCCCTATCTTGCATTCTGTTTTTTATTTTGGGGGGGGGGTGGGGGGAGGGGTTGTCTTCTGTAATCACGCTTCCTCTCGGCATCATTGTCATTCCTGTCATTTCTGGATTACAAGAAATGGACGAGATGTTTTATCTCACATTCCACTAGTCAATCCAGCCCCCCAAACCTGCCAACATCAAAGATATTGGCTTTCTGTCTGTCTGTGTGTGTGAGTGTGGATCTAGGCTAGAACATGACATACAAGCATGGAAGCCATACTAATGAATGAAAATATTTGGTCATGACCTAGATGCTTGACATTCTCATACTAAAACCTCCCCAGGCAACTCAGGGGTAGTATGGCGGGAGGGAGAGGGTGGTAGATATAATGGAGAGGGGTAAACAGTCCTTTTTTATGCAAGAGGAAATATTTAGATAAAGAAATATATAGATAAGAAATGCTGTATAAATACATTTTTTACAAAAAGAAATATAACAAAGGGTCATTAACACAAGATTATGAAAATATAAAGAAGTTGGTTTTGGAGAAGGGAATGGTTTTCATGAATTGACTCTAATTCTCTATCTCAAATATTTTGTCATAATGATGCCAAGACCTTTTTTGGTTCTGTAATAGAACTTATAAAACTTTGATTACCTCTCATAAATATAGGAAAACTTTAATTGTATTCATATTGTGTCATGTAACATAACGTTTTCAAGTTTTAATTTGACGATGGAGTCTTGTAAAATGACAATATCAGTAGAGAGAGAGAGAAAGAAAAGTAAATATAGAGGATGAGAAAAAAAACGAGAGAGCATGGGTGGAAAAAATTGTATTTATGGGAAGGTAAAGCAGAAAGAGGAGAGAGGGGACAAGAAGGTGATTGATTATGGCTCCAGGGTGTAACAATTGTCTTTGACTTAGGGGACTTTTAAACACCCACATTGTTAATATCTTAAATGAACGTGTCTATGGATGGGTTGTCAAAAGATGACAAGAGAAGTGGCATCATAGTTAATGGAAACATAATTGTACAACTAAGAAATTGATTTTTCTAGTATTTCTATTACCATGAATTGACTCTTTCTTTCAAGTTTTCTTTGTTTTGATTGGTTTTCGTTATTTGTCAATCGACAGGCTGTGCTTTTATATGAGAGCTTTACTTTAGCCCTTTTTGATGGACAGAAAAGGGGCAATGAGAATTGATTTGACTTTCATTTATTGTTCATGAGAAATTTAACTATGTTCATTGCTTCATAACCCTCACACTTCTGACTTTCTTTCTTATATTTATTTTCTCATTGAGCTAGATTTGAACTGTTGTAGGGTCCATGATATGTGCTTTTTATAGTTTTCAATTTTTTAGAAGAACTAACTGAACTTATATTTCTTCAAGTATATTGCTGTGATGCTAAATCTTTTCTAAACACATTTGGAGATACTCAGGGGGGAAATGGGAATATATGATGTAAATGTAATGTATGAAGTATTATACTTTTCTGACTGTGTCTAATGGAGTTCTTTTCCTTTCTCAACCTTTCTCATCTCATCTCACAGGTTTCGGCTTCGTCATATTTGACAACGAGAAGACAGTGGACAGCGTCTGTGAGGAGCATTTTCATGAACTAGATGGCAAATTGGTAAAGTCGCATTCCGCCGGTTGATGTACATTCATGTTCCCCCGTCTGCTTACATCATCTTCCTCTCCATCTTGTGATTAGAGCTGCTAGCATGCTTCAATTTCAACAATTCAAAATAGATACAAGTAGTGGCAGGCATAGCTACAGGGCATGTCAGCATTTCCCTGAAAAAAAAAGGAAAAGGAAGAGAAAGAAGGGGGAGGGGGGGGGGGACGAATGTGAAAAGAAAATGGGACATCTCCCTTCCAACCCCCCCCCCCCCCCCTCAAATGCTAGCAGTGACATAGATTTTCCCTATAAAGGGGGAGGGGAAGGGGAGGGGAAGGGGAGGGGAGGGGAAGGGGAGGGGAGGGGAAGGGGAGGGGAAGGGGGAGGGGAGGGGAGGGGGATATGATAGAGTGGGAGAAAGAAAGGTAGAAGGGGGGAATGAAATGTTACAAGAAGATTATACTACCCCACTTCACACTCTCTCCCTTATCAGTTGTCTTTCATAATGCAAGGCACAGGTACAAAGGCAGCTCCACCCCCCCAAAAAAAAAAAATAAAAGGAAAAGAATTATGATACAAACCCCTTACATAGCTAAATGAATTGACTTGTCATCTTAGTTATTATCACTTGTAATCACCTGTTTATCAATTGCTATCAGTATCAACTCCATTATAATCACCATTAACTCTTCAGCATGTATATTGTCATTCAAAAATCATGTTCATTTATACCACCAGGGATATATCTTCTCTGTCAAATAGTAATTTTCTTCTTCTCTCGCTCTCCTCCTTTGTATTTCTTTCTCTCTCACTTTTCAATTATTTGTTTACCTTTCCTTGCCTTCCTCTCTGTTTCTTTGACTTGGCTTAGCCAGCATCCACAGTACATCTCTCTCTCTCTCTCTCTCTCTCTCTCTCTCTCTCTCTCTCTTTTCTTCTGTTTATCTCTAAACCTCTATCTCATTCTGTCTGTCTCTTTGTGTCTGTTTATCTTTCTCTGTTCATCTAATTTTCTCTGTCTTTCTCTCTCCACCGTGATCCATCTCTCTGTTTGTCTATGTTCAGCAATATAGATCTCATATCCTCTCTCTACCACTATGTCTCTCTCTGTCTCTCTCCATCTCTCTCTCTCTCTCTCTCTCTCTCTCTCTCCATCTCTCTCTCTCTTTCTCCATCTCTCTCTCTCTCTCTCCATCTCTCTTTCTCTCTCTCTCTCTCTCTCTCTCTCTCTCTCTCTCTCTCTCTCTCTCTATCTATCTATCTCTGTCTGTCTCTATCTCTCTTCATCCATCTCTCTCTATCTCTCAATCTCCTTCTCATCTCTGTGTCATGCTCACCCGCTTTATGATCCCCATCGGATTGGCTAGGTAGAAAGAAGGGTAGCATGAGAACCTTACGCTCGCCGCCACTCGGCGCATGCACTCCATGCTGCTTATAGGGGGGGGGGGAGCCTTTCCTTTAGCCCACTAGATCTTCTTGATCTAGCAAAGAGAGACTCATCGCGGACCGAGAAATATCATCTTTCATTTTTCCTCAGCAATGCCATTCGTCCTTAGAGTGATCAAATGTTGTGTTTCGAGATGAAACGTAGTCCATAGGCACTGTTTCATGCAAGACGAGAAATGTCCACATTAAATTAGTACTGGATTAGAGGAATGATGCTTGTTCCTTGTTAAATGTGTGTTTTCAACCCACGCAGACTGTTTTTCCCCCTTCTTTAACTGATTATAGATCAAAGATGGTTATCCTAACGAACGGATACCTAGGTGGTAATGCCAATTATTTTGGGATATGTTTCTTAAAGGTGCATTGATTTCTCACTTTTTTCAAAGATGAGTTAACCATTCATTTGATGGGATTATTACTAATTGAGCTAGATTTTAGCCGTAGGCACTGCTGTTGTTCCCACTAATGAGGCAATACTGGTCTTCTTTTAAAAATTATATTCTCAAATGGCTGAACGGAAAAGTGCTGAGAGAATTAATGCTGGAATAGCTAAATATTTAACCTCTATTCGTTTCCTGTCTACGCATACTACATGTTTATCTGCCATATTTATCTCTGTTGTCTACCAGTTGTTCTCATCCCAACATTGCTTCACTTACCTAGCAATCAATCCATTAGCTTTAGCGGTAGATTCCTTTCTCTTTCAATTCATGTAGTCTCCTTGACTTTTTATCAGCATTTTTATGTTGAAATTATTTTATCTTCTTTCATATTTTCACATTTTTTTGCAATATGACATAACATTTCCCGAAATATTCTGTTGACATTTGTGTAATGATTTTTGTGATATATGTAGAAGGCAAGTAATTTTGAACAATATATGAGAAAGACATTCATATAGGCCTATATGATTCGTTGATGTAGACTAGATCAAGCTTTAAAAAAGGGGTAAGGTAAGATGTTCAAATATACAAAAGGTGAATTCAGAAAAGTTTAATATAATCATGTAACACATTTTAAACTTGCATAGACATAAAGCACTTTAATAAAAGAAGAAAGAGGTAAGATAGGTGATATAGAAATGAAAAAAGATTACAATAGTTGCATGAATTCATGTAAATCGTCCTTGTTTTCACGAAGTGACGGTAGTGAGGCAAATCGTCACGCAAAGTGAATGCAATTTTTTTTCACTACCGTCACTTCGTGAAAACAGCGACGAAATGTTTGATAAATTTGCATAACTGTTCACTCTAATGAAAAAAAGAAGGATGTAGGATCTTTAGACAAGTAACTGATTAAGAAAGTTTTTAATTGTTACATTCCTATTCAAACAGCTTTCATTGTAATGACTTATATAGAAATAAATTTCCTTCATTTTCCATCATGGTAAACGAAGAAAGACTCGAAGAAGTAATACAAATTCAACACATTTAAACAATCTCAGTGATAACCTACCAATACACTAAGTATTGTTTTAATGTGATGCTTTGTTGGTCAAACAGTTTTTGAGCATCAAGTAATGCCTGGCTTGAATGCTCCCTAGGGAGTGGAGATTGTGCACACATTGTGTGCAGGCAAACATTGAATCCAATGACCGGGGTAATAGTATATCTGTAAATCGCTTAGAGACATCGTGGATGTATTAAGCGCTATATAAAAGCGAAATATTATTATTATTATTTGTAATTATATATTCTTCTTTCTTTTTTTTTGTTGATCACCAGGTGGAGGTGAAGAAGGCCCAGCCCAAAGAAGTGATGATGCCACAGAATGCAGCAAAGAACAGAGCGGCAATGATGCGCAATCTATACGGCATCTATGGTAAGGGCTACAAGGCTGGTTCTACCATGTGTTTGTGAAAACAGGGATGTGTTCATGTAAACAGGGTCTCCTTCACCCATCCAAACATCTATCCATCAACACATCTGTTCCTCCAATCTATCGATCAGTTCTTCTATCTTTCTATCTGTCAATCATATCTATCTATCTTCCTATCACTATCTCCACTTTTTCCTTCTTCCTTTTCTATTTATTTACAACTACTTATCTATTTATCTATCTATCTCTTATCTACCTACTATTCTACTTGTCTATCAACTTATCCTATTTTTTCCTATTCTGTCCATATGTCTATCTATCTATCTATCTATCTATCTATCTATCCATCTATCTATCTATCTATTCCACTTAGCTAGCCATCAATTCATTGGTTTACCCCCTCTTTGTCTTCCATTTTGTCACTGGTTTCTCGGAAGTATAGGCGTGGTCTTTAAGCAGTATGGAAACCAGCGACGATTATCTCTCTATTCATCTATCCTCCTTTCACTCAAATTCATCCATCTGTCTATCCTACCATATTTATCTTTCTATCCATATATCATAAGGTGTGTATATTAGGAACATACAGGGCAGCAGTGGTTGTAGAATTTGTATAATCAGGTAGAGAATACAGAACAATTGTTGTTGTACAGCTCAATAGTAGACCATAGTTATAACCTCTGCAGTATTTTTCATTTAAATTATCCAAAATATGTGAAAGAAATATTTCCCATCTTTAATTATTGGCGCTGAATTAATAGTTGTGCTAAAATTTGAAAGTTCCACATCGTGTGAAGTGTAATCATAAATTTGATTTACTGATTGTAGATTTGGGTGATTGTTAAATTGGAGCAAAGTTCTTTCCACTCAAAGGTTTTCATTAATATTTTATTAAGGCCTGTGCTCGCTAACATTTGCAAATAGGCTCCAAGAATTTAAATTTTGACTTGGCATGCTGAAAGAATAAACACTATTTCACCTGATTATTAGGAACTGCATATAAAAAGAATAGCAACTATCACATCATAATAATAAGTGATGTGTGTCGTGCATGTTTCAACATAAGTCATCATCAATTCAGGTTAATTACTTTGGTATGTGTAATGCACAACATTTGAAAAGACAAGCTTCCATAACGAGTGAGATGTTGTTCATTTCAAGATTGCCAAGGAATGTTCTGACAACATTCTCAAAAAGAAACGCAATATCCCCATTCCTGCGAACAGTTCAGACGTTAAGTGTCTTATCGTCATCATAGGTGAATAGTATTACGAGGTCAAGATATAGATAAGAGAAATCTATACTTCTGCTAGATATGATGTCGATCCCTCGTCGTCAATGATGATATCAGTATGGCTTAAGTGGTTATCATATTGGAGCTATTCTGTTACCTGTAGTAACTAGAAATTCATCCTCATTTAGGTAGCATATATGTAGACACATTGTACAAGCATGGTTTTAACACGTGTATCATAGGTTTGTATAGATGTAGATTAGACGTAGGCAGACTCGTAGCTAGCAGTAGACACTTAATTGATTTCATTTGATATGTGCCATTTTTAATACAGTCGAGGAAATTTCAAAGTCAGAAAGAAAATCAAATTTTGTTACCGCACCAGGTATGAAAAATGCATTATCTGTGAAAACGGGAGAGATGCGCTACTCTTACTTAGCACCCGCCAATTAATTCCATCTTGCCTTTTAATTTAATTACCCCCTAATAATTTAATAGCGAGTAATATATTATGCCTACTAAGTGTTATTACGCACCATTGAACTGGATACAGGAATGTGAGGGCCGGGAGGGCACTAGAAAGGATACTGTTAATATGTGGATGATATTAAAGATGATGTTTCAACTACAGATTGTAGAAAACAAATTCCATACGAAAAGTCTCTTTCACTTTTCATTTTTGTATAGAATGACTTGTCTTTTAAATGGAAAGGCCATTTTTGACAAACATTAGTAGCCTATAATTCACATTAGGTCGTAGAATAATGGTTTCCCTTCAAAGCGATTATGTCACTTAGGGTTATGTTAATGTATGTTCATAAATGATACAAATTAAAACCAATCTGAAAGGAGAAACAAGTAATTTTATTAGTATATTTTAAATATTTAATTGTAAATGTATAACAATGTTATATTGAACAGTAAAGTACACATTTGATATTGTTACGAGATTCATTAAAATGTATAAAGGTTTTTGAACAAGTGAATATTTGAAGAGATCCGTCAGAAGCATTGACAAGGATGGATTTATTTTATTAAAGAATAAACATGAGTCTCTTAAATGGAAATAAATGTAGAACAAATAATTTTATTATCTAGAAGTTAAATTATAAAAGATCATAGAATCTTATATCCCTGTTTCTTAAAGACATAAATTTTGATAAAATATTAATTGAGAGATTAGAATGTTAGTTATAATACTGTTCCTAAACCTTAAAGCATAATAAACTATCTCTGTCTATTCTTCTCTTTCCACTGACTAGGAAAGAACCATTCTGATCAAAGAGTTGTTGTTTGATAGCAAGCAAAAGTCTTTAAACATTGGTTGCTGTTTGATATAGCAAACAAAAGTCTTAACCTCTCTTTTACGTGAGCTTTTTTTAAGAAAGAAATTGAGTGCAAACCAAATCATGCCCAACGCACCAATATTATATCACATATATATAGACCCCAGCAACACAGATACAAGTCTACTGGAGTTGAGACTATTGCAGGCCCAACATCAACAAACAAACAACAACAACTCGCCCTCGATGTGCTCAGTCCAACCCGGTCTTACTTCCTCGGTGCCGCTAATCATGGACACGGTGGGCAATGTCAAAGGCAAGTTTCCAACATCGGCGACGCAAACTCGTCGACACTCACTCAAATTCCTGTTTTATTTGTTTTATTTTCCTTTGATCGTATTTCTTCGTCCACCCTCGTTTCGGGCAGGAGGGAGGCAAATGATCACTGGTTCACATTTTCTTTTCTTATTTTTTTTAATTTGGACACCTGTCGTTTTTTGATCTTCTCGTTTTCAATTAGTTGCTCTTATTCATCTTCCCGCTTCTTTTATGATTTTCCTAGTTTAAGTTTTTTGATTTGAGCAATTAAATTACAATTTAGCGTTTTGATTTTCTTGTGGTTGGTAAGGTCTTTTGAAAGTTGAGAAAAATGACTGCATAAATGTTGTGAATATGGCACATTTCAATGGAATTAAAAAACTAACTTTAGATAGTTAGGATAAAGTATAAAATAAAGGCTTGTGTGGTAAAAGTAGTAGCTAGTAGTTGATATATATGATTTTTTTGTGTGTTCTTTTCAAGCATGAAATATAATAGCTTTGTATTTTCAAAAGATCTCTACTATGATTTGTCTAGCCAATGTGATCAGGTATTGTATATATATATTTGTTTCACCAGTTTCATCCTTTGCAGCGGTCGCTGAAGATACATTGAAGATTTGTGAATTAATTTATCTTTTAAATTTCTTTCAGCTTGTTATCATCATCTCAGCCACTGTGTATTTTGATTTTTAATTTTTCTCTTCTCTGATTATTTGATTAATTTTTGCAATACATTTTACAAGCCCTCTAATCATATCTTTTAATATCTTTTAATCCTTATTTCGATCCAGCAAATTGTCTGTAGTACTTGTGGAGTCTTTACAAAAAGTATCACCTTTTTTTAAAAATTGGCATCGTTTTGATGTGTATCTTGGTCTCTAATTTTGACATGACTTCTAAAGTGATGAAATCACTGTCAGATTTATTAACTTATGATTTGAGGAATTTTGGCCAACTCCTACGCATTACACGGATAACTTATTTCCAGCTTGTCTTTAAATTTATTTATGCTAACTATTAAACTGTGTGTTCTTTTGTTTTATCATCATTCACAGGATACGCGGCTCCTAATTTCACGATAGGGCCACTTGGGCGGGGTTACACATACGCCCCCTTTCCCCCTTTCTTTTCAGGTAAGTGTAGTCAGGTTGTATGTTTTTCTTCTCAGTTTTTGCATAGCTTATTCAACCAATAGGGAGTGTATGGCCGTGCATTATATCTACCAGGCAGAACAACGTTTCATACGCTTGTTTTTTTCATGGAAAGTCGTTTGATCGACCATGATTTTGCAAAGATTGTGTGAAGTTTTTTTTTTGACGTGAGGAAAGTTTCCTTGATCTTGCTTGCATACTGGGACACTCAAGAAGATCTCATTAAAGTCTTGTTGACACATGGCCTGGTAAACACCCAAAAAAGAACAATGGCAAAATAAAATGTCATAAACAATAGTATCTTTGTTGCATTGGTATTTTGTCTAACACCCACTTGGTTTTCATAACGTAAATCGTTTCATTCATCTGCAGCAGGGTTTTTTTCCAGGCAGTTTTTCATTTTATGCCTGAACAAAACTTAAACTTGCAGAAGGACAAAACGTTATAAAAAGGTTTACCAAATCAAGTGTGAACAAGGCCTTTAGCTTTGGCTTACATGCCTCTAAGATGTAGAATGGGTGTGGTATATGATATGAAACGTTGTTTGAAGCATTGATTTAGTTGTAGTGACCCCAACCCTCATCCCAGCTTAGTGCCATTATGAGTATGTTTCTAGATAACAGCCCTTCTATAGCATGCAGTCGTGGTTGTAGTGATTCGAAACATTGACCAATTCTTTTACAGTGATCCAATAACATAGCAAAATAGATTTAAAAGGCAACATATTTTACTCCGACTTTTTCCATCCATTCAAGAAGAATTCTTTTTGCATGATGGAAAATAATGACTTTCCTTTCCAAGATGATATTGAACTTTAACTATTATTATCATTTAGGATCCATTCTGATAGTGCATATATTCATGCTACCCACAATTATGATCAGAGATAACCTTTTTCAAAACAAAGTCAGAAGAAAAAATCTTTAAAAGCCTTATATCTTAATATCACACATCCCTTTATTCACCGATATAATTGACTAATCCATACAGTTCGTGACTCCCTTTCTTGTGAATACATCTCTCTAAATAAAGAGTGCTCTTTCTAACATCTATTAACTTCATGCTCTGATTGTCATATCGTCTGCTTAGTGCAAGAAAGGCATTTACCCTATAAAAGACGTGTGATTCAGTGCCTTTCTGACTCTCCACCGATGTTATTAACTGTGACATGACTGGCATGCCCTCTTCTTTCTTTAATACTTTCCAAAAATCTACCTCTTTCCCATCATCCTGTGACTGAAGTGACGTACTGCCTTCATTCATGAAACTTGTCTTCCTTGGCATATACCCACCGAAAGAGCTTCAGTTCATTGATAAAATTGTTGTGAATTGTAGATTAAATTTTAGTTTAATGGATTCTATATGAGAATAGATTTAAAGATGTTGTTTAGGGATTCGATCCTGTTTCGTAAAGAAATGTAGCAGCTACTTCAACCTAACTTTCAACAATGACAAAGTATTATGGAAATGGATTATTGTTTCATGTAAGAAATAGGCTTCATTACCACCCAGCTATTATTGGATAACCATGGTAACGCATTGATTCAGAGAGAAATAGTTTAGAATCGTCTCTTTCTGGTCTTTGTCATTTGTCATCCTTGATTATTCAATTAATTAAAAGCTAGCAATGAAGATGTTTTAATTTGTTGAATTGATTCCTGAACTTATATCATAGAGATGACTTGCCTGACATTGCACCATATTACATAACTCTCCTTTACCTTTGTACCCATCAAGGCTTGAGATGAATTTACAGCTTAGCTCATGACTTTGTCAGCGGGATTTATTCCTCTACCATAAATTTTGGCAGACATGTATGTGTAAACTCTGTCAATCATTTAAGGCAGCTGTAATTGTATTCCAGTTGCTCAATTGTCTGGAGGATAATCTTATATTTTAAAACATTTTTTGTCTTGGAGAAGCGGCAAGACTGTTGCAACTTCCAGTTGTGGTAAGACATAGTCTTAAGTGCGACATCTTCCAGCTATTTCCTTGACTCTTCTACACCTCCTCCCCATCAGCAAATAGACCGGCAGCTTGCGGCATGAGAGAAGGAGACAATCTTTTTAAAATTTGTTGCATTGACGATTTTGCTTTGAATGACCTGGCTTTTGTTAACTCTTTGAGAAGGATGTTGATAGCAGTGTTTCGCCTTCCTTTTCATTTGCGGCCTATGTGGTGGTGCACCTTGGTCATGAGACTGTACCTCTATGCTTTTAATACTGAAATGAGACACTTAATTGGCACATCCAGGCAAGGTTTATTCATTGGACTGGTTGCTGTGATGAGGTTTCCATGGCAATAATTGCCTGAAAACTATTCTCTCTGAGATTTGGACTGCCTTATATAAATATAAAAGACATGTGGCTGTGATGGTATAATATGGATTGCATTTTTTGTTGTGCTTTTTTCTTCTTCTTTTAGTGAGATTTCGATGCAATATTTTTAGGGGTTTTTTCTTGAGTTTTTTTCGTACCAAACTTGGAATGAAATAGATCTGGTTATACTCACAAAATTGTGTATGCTAAGAAATGTACATTTTATTCTTCCTTTTGATTTTAAAACCACTTTCTTATTCTTTTGAGGATTCAGCGACATTTTGTTTAAAAAGCAGACCTTAATATTAATTAAAATTATACTAACTCATGGTATTATTGAAAGCCAGTTATAAAATTAAAGCATGTTCATATGATTTATAACACTATTTCATCAGAATCTTAATGATGTTATGGTATCCCCAAAGCATGAATTTTTATCTAATTTTTCTGTTATTATCATGTCACATTTTTACATTTCAAAAGATTATTGTGAATATTATCTGAATTCATTTTCTTCAAATGTCTACATGATTCCCTTATTTTTGTGGAAATAGAATATGTTCAGGTGTAAACATCTTGAATTCTTCTCCCAAAATTCTCTATAGTTATTCTTCATAATGTATGGGACTGCGTATGTGTATTTATTCAAGATATAGTAATCTTCAAAGTTCAAACGATTCAATCAAGGGTTATATATGGATTGATTTATTAAAATAGAAGGTGAGGGCAGGGAATGTAGTGTACAACATTTCTAGAAATCAAGTTAATTGTCCATGCTTTTTAGTTAGAGGCTAGTTGTTAACCTAGTTGATCCCGCTGTAAAATCCTTTCCAAAGATAAGGTATGATGAAGATAGCATTCAAATTGTGCTTCTTATGTGAGATATGAACTAGAATCATATTTTATTGGTGAAACTATGTAAACTATGTAAACAAATATTTCCTATTTGAGAGTTGGATGATTATGACACAAATATGTGGGTATGACTGGGTCTACATCCCAAAAGCAGATATGTGGGACTGTATGCAAGGTTTAATAAGAGTGACACAAAATCAAATGGGTGGGACTTCATGAAAATCTAACGGAGTGCTCCCGTGCCTCCCCCCTAGCTTACCAGCAGCCTCCCTTCGCCATGTGTGGAAGCGGCGGCGGGATGGGGCGTGGTTCAGGGAACAGAGGTCGACCCCCTCGAGGCACCTCTATGGGCATGCCGTCGCATCCTCACTCAGGTAATCAAACAAAAAAAAAGACACCAGCAACTCCAAATATTGTCATCCGCTTAATTCCTATTAATCCCAATTCCTGGATGGTTTCCTCTTGTAGGGTGTGGTCGGTGCATACATGTAGATGGCTGCTCTTTACATATTTTTATTTATTATTATTTTCTCTTTTGTGCTTGCGGCAGAATCCCTATCTCCCCTTAAAGTTAAACTGGCTATGTGCAAAATGGTACACTGGTGGGCCATATAGATGCATTTTATTATTTGAAATAATGCAAAAACAGGCATATACTCAGAACATGCTCATATGTAACAGGAGGTGCTCCCTGATTAAAAAAAAACAGCTCAATATATTTTTGGGATTACTTTGAGGGTGGTTTTGGTGGAGGTTGCTGCTGAGGCACTATATTCTGCTTAGATTCCATTTCTAAAATTCATTTATCAGACTTTACTTTACCGACTGAGAAACAGATGTTACAAAAGCAAATAACCGCTCTCCTCCTCACTTTTTAAAAAGGAAATAAGCATTAGCCATCATATATAACAAAGTTTTTAACACATGGGACTATGCAGATGTGTATTTATCCAAGTCAATATGTACATGTAGTGATGGATGTATGCAGTTTGTATTTGCTGTGCTTGATTTTCCCCAGGTGCTCCTATGTCAATATACTCCATATTTTCCACTCTGGGTGTGTTTTTAATCTCACTTGCATGAGGTTTGCTGTTCAGTCGGTCTGTTGGTTGGTCGGTTGTGTTCTCCATATTATATATACAACGTGCACATGACTGGTCCGTTTTTCTGCTACAGTCCCATCTTATTCACACCTGTGTTGGTTAGTTGGTCCCTTGATGGAAAGTCTTGAAAAGCGCCAGTTGTTGTGTAGTGGCTTAAAATCAGTCTTTAAAATCAGTCTTTGCAATGTTCCAAAGTTCCAAAGATCCTTTGTGACTACATGGAGTATATATCTGATTAGTATATCTGATTCCATTGGCTTCAAAGCCTGATAGATGATGCAGCTTATTAATTTTTTAGATACCAATGAAAATATATGACGAATTCATGAATTTTTGAGCGAAGTTAGCTTTCCAGGAAGGATTTATTTGAATGGAGAAAGAAAAGAGAGAGATAGAGATAATAGAGAGGGGGAGAGAAAGAGGGAGAGAGAGAGAGAGGGGGGTGGAGTTCGAGAGCACAAGTGAATGGGGTAGAGAGATGGAGATAGGGAGCTCAGACTGAGCTCAATATATGAAGTTGAAAGGTGGGGGCTAGAATAAGAAGGGAGATCATTTTGTTCTCTGCAGTAATATGAAATTTAATATACTTATGTCATGCTGTGTGTATGTGCACATTATTTATTAAGATATGTACTAATCTTTCCATCCAAATAACGCTAACCTAAACCTTTGCAATCAAGCTCCCCATATGCATGCTTCATCTTAGTTCCCCCCTCCCCCTTCTCTCTCTACCTATTTCTATTACTTTATCTCGTTCAGGCCTGCTCCTAATCATTCTCCATAAAGGTACAAGTCTTTGGAAATAACCAATAACAAAAAATCCCATAAAAGCATTTACTAGCTCTTGATACTGAAGTTTTTTTTTGTGGAAAGTATGTGGTTGACAATGGAATTGACCAAAGGAATATAATTCCCAATTTCTCCAAAATAATTGTTTAAACAAAGATATTTCCAAATTATGAGGCTGTGCTCTTCAGTTGTACTGTTAACCTAGCAATAGAGACTTTGTAAAAGTTTCCATTCTTATAATACTTCCTGTAATGCTTTATAGTTTCTATATCAGATAGCTAGTATATTACTATGTTCGCAAATTTTGTGAGTGTGATTTTTAGAGGATTGCCTTTCTAGAGAGAGATTTGGAGTAGACCTGAGCTGGATTTTGCATAACAAAACGTAACCATTTACTAACTTCCCCTGCCCCTCCCCTCCCTACCTCAAGCCTTTTCTCAATTATCCAAGGCACATACTTTTAAGAGTGGGTGGGGCTAGGACATAATTCACATGTGCTGAAGACAAACTTATGTAATAGTTAGGAATAGTTTAATGTAATGTTACACCCTGAGATTGTATAGTCACTATGGACCCAGGCCCGTGTCCCCTATGCTACGACGGACTTTTGCCGACCAGGGCTGTAGAAGAAATACACCGAGGGTATATGATCACCTATCCCTTGTGTGTTACCCCCTCTATCAGGGATTCCGACATACGCCCCAGGTATAATGATGCCGGCGGCTGGGGTCCCTCCCACGCCCGACCGTCGAGGCCAGACGCCGATTACCTACTCGTACCCTGATTATGGGTCTGCCGGCCCCGCGGGTCGCTCAGCCCCGCCTCCTCCTCGCAACGAGCCTAGTTCCATGTCACACCAGCCTGAATATGGGAGGGACTTTCACCAGCCTCCTGGTAGGTCGATCTATTTAAACAAAATTGAGATTTCTGCACTTTTTTAAATCTTTAATAGAAGGAAGAAAAAATGTTAGCTGTATAGGATGGCTAAGATAAGGTTGTTAGCTCTACAGGGTGGCCAAAAAAATAATTGTTAAATCTACAGGGTGGCCAAAGAAATAATTGTTAGCTCTACAGGGTGACTAAAGAAATAATTGTTAGCTGTATAGGGTGGTTAAGAAATAATTGTTAGCTCTACAGGGTGGCTAAAGAAATAATCACAAACTGTACTGGGTGGCCAAAGGAAACACATAATACCTTGAACTGGTAGAAGAAAATTGGATTTAATCAGCCTGGTGTATATTGACTAGTGGAGCTTGTTAATTAGATAATTGTGTAATTTAATTAAATTTAAAAGCACTTGAAATGTTAAAGGTTACTGCATATTTATATAGGATTGACTTCTAGTGGGTTCAACTAGCTATCATGAAATAGCACTGTATGTTACTGTTCTTTCACAGAGATGATTTTGTCTGGTGAAGAAGGGGAAAATCAAGTTTTACAAAATAAAAGAGTTCATATGAAATATTTGTAGTGGAAGTTGTAATGGAAAACAATTTACTTGATCAGCACTGGCGATAATGTAAAGCACACAAACACATTCATACACCCCTTTCCTGAAGCTAAGTCCCAAAGTTATGATTCGCACATATTTCTTTGAAAAGCACTTTCCACAGAGTCCCATAGATTCTTTTCTCTTCTTCCTCTCTCCAAGTCAAGTCATGTAGAATAGATAGCATACATAAATACACATATAGCGGCATGTTCCATTGAACGTAGAATGATTATATAACTCCTTCACCCATTCCCCAACATCGAGGGTCCGAAGCTTGCTGTGTGTGCTCCGTAGATAGAAGTTACCTGTAGTTTCATAAACAAAATAACCTTAACCTTGTATAAATCCATGGTAGAATTAGCTTTAGAATTGTCAAAAAGGTATATCACATATCAATGTATTATATTCACCTTCCCTTGTGTATATAGAATAGAATAGATTATATACAGTAGTTATAGAATACCTCATTTATTCCATTTGTGCTTGTTGTTTCTACCCAAGAGCTTGTAGAATGCTTTGTAGTATTAACGATATATATCTTTAATATATGTTTGGAATATGATGATATGTTGCATCATGCCAATTGCATTTTGGTGTGGGCGTTACTTTATGCACTGATGTAGCACATTTCTAATTTGATATTTTACCTCCTTTTTTGTTCTGTTGTTGGTGATATTCTCCATCCACCTCTGTTTTCATCCTTGCCGTCACCGTCCTCGCCATCGTCCTCGCCATCGTCGTTATCGTCGACCACCACAGTCATGCCGAATAGCTACCAGCAACAGAGCTATGCACCGTCACCCTCACCCGTTAATAACCGTTACAACACAACCAACAGTCCGGGACCTATGGACATCTACGGCGGCTCCCAAGACCAGGGAATGGGGGGTAACTACGTTCCCGCTGCCAGCCCTCAACCGACCCATGCGTTCGGCATAGGTTCCCAACCGGTAAGTTGAATAGACCCTCCTTTATCGGCGAGCATTAGTTAAGCGAGGGACAGGGAAAAAAATACATGGGGGCTCAGGGCGAAGTAGCCCCCGAAATGCCCAAAAGAGCCCCCGAAAGTCATAAAAGAACCCCCAAAAATTTGCATAGAGTTCAATGCAAAACAAATTAAAGAGTGTTATTTTCATGTAAGCAAGCATGAAAAGTAGCCCCCCCCCCCCCCCCCCAATTTTTTAAATATTTTTTTCCTGCCGAGGGAGGGAGATTCTTCTTTCCAGTTTACTGGAGGGATCCAATTTCTTTGAAAGGTTATACACAGTGTTGGTCAATGGCCTGGATTGTTGGGGTGCAAACTAGATGTAGATGACTAAAGACCAAATTGGTAATCAGTGTTCTTTTACAATAATAGGTGTAAACCCTGAAGGGGGACAAGAAATATCAGGGCCATTTGTTCTGTTGGAGAAATCTATTTTCCTCAATTTTTTTCTCTGTGAGATATAAAGGAAACAACAGGTAAGTCCAGTAAAAAAAAAAAAAAAAAAAGTTCTAGTCTGTGTTTCTGAGAATTAAAAAAGTAAGGGAATCTATTTTGTACCCCTGTGACCTTAACCACCACTGTGCATTTTTCTTTAATCTCTAGTCTGTCTACTTTAATCTACCCTTTAGAATAACATAATGAATATCTGTCCACACTTTCAATGGACAAAAGAAAACCGATCCAGAAAATGATTCTTGAGTAAAAATTTCCTCTGAATTATAGATTTTGTAGCCTTAGAACACAACAGCATCTTTCACCCTGCATATTCCACTTCTATCTACCAAACAGAATAGAAAAAAGACTTCAAAAGATAACAAAATTCTCTTATAGATGCTAAATAAAATCAATTTGCTTCAAACATTCCAAATTCAGGTTTTCCAACATTTTAGTAAAGAAATTTGTGCGGACCAACTATTGTAAAGAAACTGAAATATATGGAATAGTTCCTCACAGGAGTGTTTTGGTACTATCTTTACTGCTTCATACCATATATCTTTGCTTGCTACTATGGGTATAGTTTCGATCATAAGCAGGGTATTTCATGCTCTTCTGCCCTTTCTCGTCTTCTTCTTCTACGTTTTTTGTTCTGTACTTTATCTCTGTTATCGTTATTTGTCTTCAAACCAAACCAGGCCTACCTGTATATAAATCCAGGATCAGTCAAAAAAAATCCAACACACGACAACCCTTTAGATCATTTTAGAATATAGAAAGAACCCTTTGTCCTTCCCTAGTGACCACGGGCCAGTTTCTTGAAACCATCAAATAAAAACCATCACGGACATCCTCTAGAAACGTGTGTTAATCCTATAACACATGATTGTATAGATTGTCTAGGGAGTTGGACTTATGACGGTTTTGAGAAATGGCCCCCAGGTTCTTCGAGGTATGCACACGGCACTCTCTTTATGACAACAACCTCTGTTTTTACTTAAATTGGTACTTTTTATAAAACATGTATATGCGAGGAATACCTTGAATTGAAAATATTTCCATTCACCGTTTTCATTTTTCAGCTTGATTTAGAGAACTGATTTTTTTTAAATCATTGGAACATATCGAAAGTGTCAATAGTGGAAAGGTTTTTTTTCCTGGGGGGATAACAAATTGAAAATAAGTGCAATGTGCTTGTGAAGTTCATGACATTACGGAATCTGAATATTAATGGGTGAGATACGTCTCCATATTACCCGTTACATGTACAGTATACATGTATATATTCCTTCTTTTATAGCTTTGATTCTGTACATACATTTACTTTCAAATTCATTTATTTTATCTCTTTTATTTGGATGTATTACTCGTGGCTGTATTCATTTGCTGCAAAAGAAGGTAACGTCCTTCTGAATGAACTTCAAGTCTTTATTTTGAAATGGTGCTTGTAAATAGCTATGTGCATCAAGTAGTATTCAGCTTGTTACAAATATTCATATCCCAAAATATCTTCTTTTTTTCCCACTCCAATCATTCCACTGTCTGCACTTAGCTGTGACCATTTCAAATGATAAATCCCACGTTCCGTATTCCTTGTTCCAATTCCGTCACCCGTAGATTGTTAGTTCAGATGTATAGCACTTCAATCCTCTTCACTGTCTAAGTCGTACACCCCCCCCCCCCCCTCACGCCACACCAATGACTATATAGAACTTATAGAGTTGAGTTGTTTACTAACCACCTGGTTCACATTTTGTTTTTATTTTATGGATTTTTGAAATTCAAATTGGTGTTTATATTTTGCTTTAAGGTGGGATGAGAATTGTTGTTAACACGAAGAAATGCATTTTGGTATATATGTAGGACTAGCCATTTCCCCTTCACCTACCTACCCCCCTCATTATACATGCACAAGCCTTCAGAAAATTTCCCCAAACAAACTCCCCCATCACACCCCTTCCCCAAGTTGAATCACCCCCTCTACTGGTAGTAGATAGACAAGCTTTGTGGTCAATCTATGTGTTTCTTTATTATTCCATTTGAGTGTTGTTGACTTTCAAGTGTTTTTTCCCCCACGTTTGTGTGAAGTGTCTTTTTTCCGAGGGTTTTGTCATTTAGTGGTTATTTTGTGAATTTGGGCATGAGCAGTCGTGAAGAGTAGCATTTAGGATATTCTCCAATCATTAAGGAAAATCATTTTTGAAATTTCTCAACAATTGAGCGAATCAGCTTGTCCTCAAAATAATGACACAGATATGTCATAACTCTTATAAGAACCTATAAGCAAAAGGAATTAATTACACATTGCAGCAAAACAGTGCCAATATCGTTGAGGAAATTTAATGAATTTGCCAATTTAATGCTCAAACTTTGATGTATTTTTCGTGAACCCCATCCTGAATTCAAAAAATGACGAAATGCTGCAATCAAATTTATTATGCCTGCTTATGTATATTAAATAATTCCTACAATGTTTTTTCAACCTAAGGCATACCAAACCTGCAAAATTGGCACCTTTGTGTATGATGATGTTAAACTTAATGATGCACAAGAACCCATTACACAAGGCTCTTTTTATATATCCTCATTCCACCCCTACACTGTGTGTTTGTTTTCATTTCTTTACAAGGAATGTTTTGAGAACTTGTGCATTACTCTAATCGTAAGCACATGAAGATATCTTGAATTTGAAATTTGCAAATGTTACTCCCATGTTAGTTATCATTACAAATTTCCCCTATCAAAATCATTCTTCATGAAGAAATAGTTAGGGTTGTATTCATGGAATAGGGGGGGGGGGCATAGTTTAGATACTGGATAATGTTGTTACATCGCTCAAGCACTACAAAATTGTGGTGTTTTGTACCTGTAAGAAACAAGATATTCAACTAATGATTTAGATCTGATTGATTTCAGTGACTGAGCTTGTATTTGGAAATTCATTATATTAATATTCTCTTTAAAATGGCATCAATGATTAAACCTGTTTCTCTTTCCTTCATCCATTCCCCACTCTCTCTCTCTCTCTCTCATCTGCTTCTCTTTATACCTTTGCAATCGCTTGCTATTTATTCTTCCACTCTTTATTACTTTATCTTTCTTATTTCCATTGTCCTTTGCTATGCAACTTCTTCCTCCATCTCCCTCCCCCTCTCTCTCTCTCTCTCTCTCTCTCTCCTTTTCTTTCTCTCTTCCCTCCCCTACCATCTCTCTCTCCTCCTCCTCTGCTTTTTTGCATACCCCTTCACATCGGTTTCTGCCCTCCTGGCTCCACCACCCTCTCCCCTGCCTTGCCCCGCCCTGCCCCGCCCTGCTCTTCCTACGCGGTGTATTTGCTGGTGCAGAGTTTGATGCAGAGTTATCACCACAATGGTTACATTCACTGAGAGGGCCCTACAACTGAAAAACTCACAAACGGCTCCAAGGTATACCACTAACACTTCTTCTTCATCATCCCCCTCTCCCTCTTTAAAAAAATACCAGATAATTTCTTTCTATGCATTCATGTAATAACACCCACATTATGTTTTATGTACACCTTTTTCTCACCACAACTCTTAATGTCATTCCGGCTTAAAGACGTTCATGCGTGGCTATATAATCGTTCGTGAAGTAGGCAACTTGGCGCACACTGAGCCAACGGGTATTACGCTCCCGTACGGACGTACGCATCAAGGGACGCTAGTACGCGCGAGAGCGTAATACCCGTTGGCTCAGTGTGCTGCCCTCTACGTACCCACGCATGAGCTACTTTAATAGTTCCCTGCCCCAACATGCCATGCAAGGAGGGGTCAAAACATCCTTGTAGTTGTGCAGTATATAATTTTCCTTGTAGATTTAAGAAACCAAGATACCATAGAGCACTCCATATCAAAGGTAAAAGAGTTTTTTAGAATCTATGGCAGATCAAAGCTTCTCTTCAGAAGAGGGGGGGCGCAAGCTGAGCCCCCCCCCCCCCCCCCCCCTAAAAAAACGGGTGAATAGATAATTCTTCAGCGAAACTTATTTTATGGGGGGAGAGATACCAGCAAAAACAGATTAGAGATCCATAACTGTCGAGCTTCAATAAGGTGCAATCATTTTTGTTTCTATCAATTTGATAAAATGGATTTCATGAGGCGAATATTCAATTACATAATGCCTCCAAAAGGAACTGCTACCATAGCATGTTACCATTTCTTGTTCTTGCTTTTGACTAAATGTATGTTCTCATTTATTCGAACACATCTGTGCAATTTGTAACGGTAATGCTAATTACATTTGACTCATTGGCATGGGGATCCATCATTCCAATTCCTTGTAGCAAGTACTATTTTTTTTATTAAGTAGATTCATTGCATAGCAGATGCTAATACTAACATTCATCAAGCTATTTCAGTGGCTTTTCAGTGGCAGGGTGCCCACAAGGGTTTTAAACTTGCATCAGTTACATTCTTGAATTTTATTGGTCAGGTTTGAAAAGGTTGATATTCATTATCAACCAAACATTATTTATGATATATTATTCATAAAATGTGTTTGAGGTAATTGTTTCCAGTTCATAGTGACTGTCCCATGGACCAGTGATGGTCTAGTGGTAGAGTCGCTGCCCGGCAAGCAGTAGATAGCAGGTTCAAATCCTGCTCCTCCCAAGATTTTTTCTGACTTGTTTTCAACTACAAGATCGAGCACGCAATCTTTATCTACTGGGTGCAAGCTAAAAAATTCTTCACAAAAAAAAAGAAATTGTTAAAAATTAACAACAGTCAACAGGGCTGATGTAATTGTTTGTTTAGTCCATTGTTGGTATGGTGTCAGGCTCATTGATGTAACCGAAGTATAGGTAATGAAAATATCCCCCCCCCCCCCTTCCTAAGAAGAAGAATAAATTAAATATATAAATAAATAATGACAAACAATCCTTAGATAGCAGAATTTAACATTAGATTGATGGTAAATATGTGTTACAGTATGCTTGTAATAATGTCTAAACTGATGCTAAATTTGTACCCTTTCATCATTATTCAAAAAGTTATTGTCCATTTGGAGCCAGAAGGGATATATACTCTATGTTAAAGTATATATGAGTTACTGCCCTTCTAGCTCCGATCGGACGATATGATCTTCAAATGAGGATTCCTTGTATCCTTTTTATGTATACAAGGAGTATACAGACAGGATGAATAATGACTAACCGACCAGGGGGGGGGGGGGGGGGGGGCGTTTCACAAAGACTAAGGTCGATTTTAAGTCAGACTCAACTATGACATGCCGTTCATGCCACTGTTTGCTCTCATCATTTACTGGCATTGGTTTCTCAAGGGAAGTACACATCATGGTAACAAATCTACTTTTTTTTATAATGATTATTGAAGGAAACATTATTATATAAAGATCATAATGGTGAGAGCAAACGGTGGCATGAACGGCCTGCCATAGTCCAACTTCAAGTCGATCTTAGTCTTTGTGAAACACCCTCAGCAAAGATTTATGCTTTCCATTCGATAGACCAATCTTGACAGAAAAGGAAAGAGGGAAGCAAATTTCAAGAATGTTCTTATTTTGATGTTTTGTTGTTGATTCCACAGACAGGGTATGGATCTGGTCATTATAACACAGTCTCACATGGGAGGAACTACTAAACCTTTCGTCTAGTTCTTGGATGATATCTTCAACTGGCTTCATTTCAACAACGGTCCTACTCATTCACACATCTATCTCTATGGACGTTTTGCTGATACACACTGTGGAGAAAGAACGGTTTATGTATACTATCAGCTGGTTAGCATAAAACCAGCATTATTTATCAATATTACAGTGTAAGTTTTTCTCCAAATTTTAATCCTGTTAATTTAAACTTTGAAAGGAATATGTTCATGAACTGTATCGTAAGATGTGATGGTTTTTATTTCAATCATTTTTTTTTAAAATCTTTAAATACTTATCTTTTTTTTTTAAATTTTGCACTTTGCATGGCTCTTATATCTTTGCTATGATATGTCACAGCCGACAATCATTTTTTTTTTGGCTGATGCGTTCTTTTTTTTCTCAATGATAACATTGGTCTGAGCAATCTAAGGCAATTTAGGGTGATATTAGTGTATATATATATTATCTTGTTCAGTTTTGTTATGAATACTTGCATTTAAATATGTTTTGCTTGCTTTCTTTACACATCTGTTTTTTTTTAAAACTTATGCAGCCAATTTAGTCTGCACTCAATGCAATGAAATTATGAAAGAGAATAAGTTACGAGACATTTTAAAGATGGAATATTTGTGAAATCGCATTGTAGCCGATCGCCCGATGCAGATGTTTTTCGGAGGTAAAGGAGTAACCAGTGTATATTAAATGTGATTATTTATTCTGAACAGAAAATGCGTCTGGTTTCAGATAAGTCCGTTTTGAAACAGTAATTTTTTTTTGATATCCGGATCTCTGAAACTTGCAGCATGCATGTAGGGTGTCTGTGAAGAACACATACCTCCGAGGATTGTCCTCTCTCCGTAGGTGCTTTTGGCTATTCGGGCACAAGTCACAGAAAAGAGGCTTTTGATATATGTAAGACCTTTTCATACAACTCAGAAACACAATCCATTCAGGAATTCAGATTTCTAGCATTGGCTTCTTATGGTGGTAATTTTCATCGGACATTTCTACTTACTTTTTGATGTTACGAATATGGATTGTTGTTTCTTAGCTTGTGAAGGTTGATGGTGGCCAAGGGCGGATAGTTAGGAATTGGGTAGGCAGAATATTTTTCGAGCAACATGTGCCATTGTTGGAGAAGCTAGAGAGAGAGTAAAACAGAAAGATAAACAAACTTGCCACATTGCCTATAGCATGTGACTTGTAGTAAAGTGCATGAAATCGGAAGATTGGAGATATTTTTATTCACTTAATTGCACAATTCCATCAATATTTGTATCATCTAATTGACAATCTCAATCTATGAATTCTGTACAAGTTTTGTAATTCTCAGCAATATTTAAGGAAAAAGAGGAAAGAATTGAATTGCCAAAATTTGTTTGTGTGAATTGATTATCCTTTGCTTAGCTATGTGATTATGTGTTTTTTAATTGAGAACTATTTTTGAAACGTCGTTGTAGTCATCTCTCTCTCTCTCTCTCTCTTTCTTTCTTTGTTTCTTTGTAACACTTCTCTGAGTTAAATTTTTCACAAGGCTGTCTTTTCGAAGAATTGAAGACGCAAATCAAATGCCATACACAATGAGTTGATTACAGGAGTTTGGTATATACCATACACTCCGCATTCTATTTTATGCTTAGAAAAAGAGTCAGTTTATGCTTTCTGCTTTCAATTTCAAAATTGAAATCATGGATTATAATGAAATTTGAGAATCTCTTGGAGTGAGCGTGGAAGAACATACATTTTCTTCTCTTTTTTTGACAGTGTCTGTCTGAAATGTACTCATGAAATTAACCAAAATTTGACAGATTTTGCCTGAATCATGTACTAAATTTCTATTACCTAGGCTGCTGTAAGAAACGTCAAATGAAACGATGAAAGAAGCTCCGGGGTGGGTTCAAAATATCACTGTACATAATGATTCTCAGGTTGGCCGGTACTCTGGTTGTATGCGATAGAAAGGAAGAAGCAGGAGACAAATTTTATCAGAATTTTGAATTTGCACTCGCGAGGTGCGAAGAAATAGCTGTAATATATCTGGCATGGGGCGAAGAATCCAAATTGGCTCTGCATCCATCCTCTGACTCCAAGGGATGTGTAACCACTGTGATGTTTCAATGATGATCGTGTATTTGATGAATGTGTATGAGAGTGTTTGGGTAAATGTGTGAATTTTGACTTGTCCTCTCTGTTTGTCCATTGTAACGATGGAGCTATATCTCTTGTTGTATGTTTTGTGTGTTTTCTTCCTTCCTCTCAACTCAGGGTTGAAAATATTTTAAAAAAAAAAAAATACATTAACAGTGGTTTCAGCATTGATTCTGTTTTCTATGAAAGATGTTTGGAAAAAAGGTGAAATCAACTGAACGTTTTAAAAAAATTATAAGAAATAATAAGTTTGAAATGGAATGAATGATATTGTAATGTAGACTGATTTTACGACTAAGTAGTGGAGTTGTTATGTTTCCGTGTTTAGGAGCCAAATCTTTCCACTCTGTTCTTCTGAGTTGACCTCTAGGTTCGTTAATTCCCCTTGGAAGAAAGATCCAATCTAGTTGTACTATCAACAACAACAAAAACAATATTCTAAGAAGTGCCAACGTAATTGTTAACCGAAATAGGGTCATTCATTGACCTATTTTGTTATCAACAAACATTCTAAGATTTGATTTCATTTGATTTTATTCTTTACACTCAGTCTTGTTCTTTTCACATCTTTTGTTTAGGTCATTTTTTTTTGTTAGCTCGTATGTGTTGTATCATGGCTTTTTAAATTATTCTCTCATTTTTTATATATATAAATATATATATAACTCAATTACTTGTGAAGCATATAATAAGGTTCTGCTATTCATTTTATTCTTGGTTGTGTATTGACTCTCTCTTGTACATTTATCGGTAAGTTATTGTAGCTATGACACCTAGTATCGGAGGTAGAAGTAGTAAGGTAGATTAGAAGTACTTGTAATTACGTGGTTGTGGTGATCGTAGATTGTGCACTAAGTAGTAGGTATACCATGTCTAAGTCAGTGTAAGAAATTAAGTGTAGATAATCTGATAAATTTGTGATTTTGAAGTGACATAGGACTGGGGGCGTACCCCCCTTCTTCATTGTCTTTTGCTCCCTGTTCTCCTCCCTGGAAAAAAAAGTTTATATCAAATCTCTGCTTTGTCTATATCTCTATATATGCACAGTTTCAGATATCTTAATTAGCTTGTGGAGATTGTTTATACTCTTGTCTAAGACAAGAGAAAAAGAATTATATGGCACATATGACATGGTTCCGACTGCCAGTAGTTGCCATGACAACGAAGGTTGTGTATGGCATAGATAACTTAACATGTCGATTCACAGCATGTTAGTTTGCATCACATGGAACAGAAGCACAGGACCTTGAATTATTTTATGAAAAATTTGACATGAAACTGCCACCAAGGTCATAGTTCAAAGGTCATGGATAGCAGGGCTTGTTTTGTAAGAGAACGGAAATGATTTGAGAGGAAGAAAATCTTGCAAGTCGACGTAAAATAATATGAAACGGTCAAGTTTGAAATATCCTTATTGGAAATGTTTAGAGTGCATGCGTCAAAGAATAGTGTTTTAGAGTAAGCATGGTGAGAGATAACTCTTTTATTATCTTTACTCAGATGTGTAGTATCTGTAGATTGGATATAGAAACCAAAAATAAGAGATGATATAACAAATCTCCAGAATATTTATTTATGATAGGAAGCATTGCTGCGGTTACACAGCGGCTAACATTAGAGTGAATCATGTAGCATGCGTGCCTTATGATAGAAAGATGGAGATTTAGCAATCAACTTTTTGATCCAAATGTCTCTGGGATGTCGAATAAAGAATGGTCTTCTACATCCAAAGAAGAAGCAGGATTGACAGACTGGTAGGGATGGACTGGAAATATTGTGGAAAGGAATATAGGATGGGACTGAAAGTTGGTGAAGTGTTTTTGTAGCAGTGCTGGCAGCGCAACCATATCATATGTACCTCATTATTAAGAAGAAGAAAAACCGTGGCTACCTCAATTCCGCCACTATTAATACGATGGACAACCACTGATCCACATCTACGGTGACTGTGTACACTGATTGCTTTATCAACATGCTTTTCTCAATTTGTACAAGAAGCCTGTATATGTAGCAGCTCACTAGCAAGACAACTGATTTCGTACATATTTATATTCTGCTTATCGAGCTAGCCTTCCCCTCTCAATAATGTTGGGTATATATAGCATCCATGTTTGTATATGGTCATTCATGAAACATATCCACACAATCATATACTGTGGATTATATATATCGTATTGTATGGTATACAATTGAGTCCATTTTTGGTTGTTGCTATGAGCACGGTTTGTTCACAGGGTGCCGGCTTGATATCATGTAGGGTTTTAGAAAAGCAGGCATCTTAAAAAGGAGACGATTCTTAGTTGTTTATTTTGGTAAAACTCTATTTATTTTTTATGGGAGAGGGAAGGAAGGTTCTATCAGATATTATGGGAGGTTCCTTAATAGTTTTTCTCCTTTTTTTTTTTGTTTCCAAAATTGGTAGGTCTTTGTGAATCTTATTATTTGAGATGTCATAGACACGAGCTTCAAATCACGGGTATCCTTATATTTTGTACAAATATTGTGAGAAAAGCTGTAATGTAAACAGAGACATGAAACATCTTTGTGTCGCTTTTCGAACAAATGACGGGGATTTATAAAAAAGTGGAGATCACATATCTGGGAAAATATGAATGTTGTGATCTATGATGACTGGATTTTTTAATATTATGAAAATTTGAAAAAAAAATGAAATGAAATAATTTTATGTCTAATTGTACATATGGAGAAGATACCAAAAATGTATTATTGACATTTTATTCATCAGAGGGCTGGAATGTAGACTAATCATGCAGATAGGATGTAGGGAGATGCCTCCGGCAATCTAAGTAATAGACAGAAAATAGTGTAGTCCTTTAACAGAGTGAGCGGGAATATTTATGAGACCCTGAAAAAAAGTGCAACATAGACAAATTATTGAGATAGTAAAAAGGTGTTCTATCTACTCCTCTCATTTTTTATTTCGTAGAGAAATTATGATTTTAAAGAAATAAACAACAACTGACCCAATATTATGTTGGCTGTTATTCCTCCCAAAGAGAGGGAGGATGGTGTGATGAACTTGAATGGTCGTAGATTTAGCAAAGATTTTTAATGTACATTTTCAAACTGCAATGAATTCTTTTTGTAATGATGAACGATATTAAAGGAGTATGATACATCTCTTTGGGAAGAAGAACAGCTAGCATAATGGGGAGAATCAGCTTTCTTGTCACGTACGACCTTTTTGCAGTGAGATTCCAATTGCCAATCATGTGAACAAGTTCATATGTCCTTACAACTTGTCGTTCTTGTATAGACTTACTTGTCCATGGACCAATCACATTTGAAATTTAAGATGTTCTTTGTTTTATTTTGTTTCTTTTTCCTTGAAATGTGCTCTTTTAAGTTGACTGTCGTGTCTTGTTCTGCTAAAAACAGCACCAACTATAATATATGAGGAAGGTGTTATAATGCCCATATTTTTTATATAGGCTTGTTTTGACTATTTATTCAATTAATAGTTGTCTAGTAAGATTGCTGTGAAATGGGCGCTTCTATCGTGGCAGCCTCTCTCTATTTCGTAATTTAAAACAATTTTTGCAATATTGTGCACTAAGATTTCTACTTATTATGAACACCTACCAAATGTCCGCACTAGAATGAAATAGTAGACTATTTTCTTCTGCATATTTTAAATTTATATGAAGTATTTAGCCATTAACTTTTGTTTTTAAGATTTTCTTTTACTCTATCTGTGGTCACTGCTTCAATATTTTTTTTTCCATTGACACGAAAGTTGTTTCTCGCTTTGTTGTTGTCCAGTTGAACTTTGTGTAGTTGTAAATGGTAGGGTGATGTTAATAATGCACTGATGAAATCACACTAAAAAATGAAATGTTAAAATATTGATAATAAATTCTGTTTGACTTCTGAAAATGAGCGTTGCCGTGTTGTTGTATTTTAGGTGAATGGATCTTGTGTAAGATGGCAATTTTAACTGACTCTCGTGTTTAATGTAGAAGGAAACAAACAGTGGAGTTGAAAGATATAGGAGAGATGGGGAAGTAAGAGAGAGAGAAAGACAGAGAGAGACGGAGACAGAGACAGAAAGAATTGATTGATTGATTGATTTTATTCGCCAAGCCTCAACATACAACAATATAAAAGACTAACAGATCAACAGGATAACCCACGAAAGCTCGAGAGCTCATTTCCAATAGGTCCCCGACATACGTATACAAAATTAATAAGTTAAACTCGTATTATTTACAGACAGATAAGAAAAAAAACTTATTAAAGATAATAATGATGATAATAATAACAACATTAAAATAATAATGATAGAAATGATAATAAGTACAAGGATAATAAGAAAACAAAAAAGAAGAAAATGAGGAAGAAGGAAAATAATGATGAATATGTTGAATTTCTAAAATGGAAGAGGGAGAGGGTGGAGGGTTGAATGAAGGCAGCTCTTCATATTAAACAGATTAAAATTTAAGAGGGAAATTGAAGGAGTAAGTTTATGAAATAAAACAAGGTAACGAAGGTGAAGATAGCTAGTGAGAGAGATGCAGAGACAAAAATAGCATTCTCTGTGGAATTAAACAGACACATTTTGAAATAGAAAGGAATATTACTTCAGAATAGAGAAAGAGAGCGAGAGTTGAAGACGAGAAAAAGTGGAAATGTATGGTTGATCAGAGAATCGCAGCTTAGAAGAGTTAGAAAGAAATTATATATCTTTCAGCGGCGGATCCAGGGGGGGGGGGGGGGGGCACAGGGGGCACGTGCCCCCCCCCCCCCCCCCCCCCTCCCCGGCCAAAAAATATGTTAAAATCAGCCCTAAATTTGCCCAAAATGTACTGAAAAACAGGGGCGTGCCCCCCCCCCCCGGCCAAATTTTTTATTTTTTTTTAATTTAATTTTTTTTTTTAAATGCAGATGGCTGACCTAAAAAGGTGACCTTACCCCCCCCCCCCCCCCCACAACGGAGCAAAATGTAAAATGTCAAATTTTGTGACCCCCCCCCCCCCCAAAAAAAAGTGTCCTCTTACCCCCCCCCCCCCCCCCCCCTAAAAAAACTATATATATATATATATATATATATATAGCCCCTGGCTTTGAAAAGTAGTACCCATTGTAACAGATAGATAGATTTTTGTAAAAACGGAAGAGAAGCAAGGGAAGGCAAGCAACTGAAAACATGCATTGAAGCTATGTACCTCCCACTCACACACGCACACACACGTTCACATTTTCCACGCTTTTCTACAAGCAGCATTCATCAGGTCCAATAAATCGGCGTTTCTCTGTTTTGTCCTTCATGTTTTTTTCCATATGAATATTGATGAAACGTTGCCAGTGAATATGAGTTTTATTGTGTTTTATCAAATATCAAATACATCAATATTATATTCATATATATAACATAAATCATATAAATTATATATAAATCCTAGTACATGACATCCATGATACAAATATATACTTTTTAAATGAGTTTATCATGTTGAACGATTTGATACATCCACATATTATATCTGTAAACTAAGGCTTCTGGGTTTATTTCTTCAAAAGAGTGATTTTGTTATCGGATGAGAAAGATACAGAATGAATATTCATTTCGAACATAATAACATACGAATTACCATGTAAGAGTTTTACCATTCGTTTCGTTTTAACCTAAATGAAACACAACAAGCACACATGGAGTAGAAAGTATTATAAGTCGTTACGATTATGATTTGATTTTACTTTGTTTTATTTTTTAGCATTTTTCCAAATACAATAAGTGAATAACAAAGAACATATAAACGTAAGGCAATATGCAAACAATAGTCACTTAATGTCAAAATGTTATGTACATATAATAACGAAACTTTATATTTCTAATATAATGTATATTATTATAAATTTAAAGTATTATCCGAACTATCTGTGAAAAACTGCAGGAGACCGCAATCATAAGCGATGCTTGGCTAGGATGGTAGCCCCAAGATGGGATTTTAGATAGGTATATATGATTGGAAGTCAATAAACATATTATGTCCAGAGATATTTTGGCAAAATAAAAATCTTAATATATGTATTATCATGTTTTTGTTGATTTCCTGAAAGTCCTTGCGATCATGTTAAAGGTAAAGACCAGTATTGGAAACGCCCCAATTTCAAAAAATGAAATGGAAGCTCTCATTACCAATCATGTGAAAGAATATGTTTTGACTAATACATGATGATAACAAATTTGCCGGGAAACCGCCTACTAATTCATATATTTGGTAAATTTGTTTCTCTCATGGTCTGTGAGAGATATAGGGTAGTCCCATATACATCTTTCTGTGTATAGTGCTTGTAACTTTACGAAGAATGGGCCAAATTTCTTATCATTTTGATGATTCCAGAACCTTGCAGATGCTAGATGCTAGATGATCAACCTTTTCTGATCGATTCCACAACGTTTCTTTCACAATGCAATCGCATGACCATAACTGGTCTTTACCTTTAAAAACAATACCATGCATGAAATTTCAAGTTTAATTTCAACTACCACATACTGGAGCATTGACCTATGCCTAGCCTCCTCGCGATTCTGTGCAGCCGCTTCTTCACATAATCATAGAACATGTAGTCGTATTTCATCCGTTCTTTTAAAATGGAGTATGTTCCCTGAGAAGGAAGCTTCTTATAGGTCGTTTTGAATTTTGTCATCGGTTGACCTAAAATAAGACAAACAGTGGAAAAACGAAAAGAAAGTTTTCATGAGAATTACCTCAAACAAAACAAATGACAGGTCCTAAAACCACACAAATCATGTTAAATTTGTATCCATTGAAAAATCCCCATAATATTGAGTCATATCGACTTTCAAAGATACAACAAGATATCATTACAAAACCATCTTATTTTTTGAGCGCAGTGGCGGATGCAGGGGGTGGGGGCCCGGAGCCCCTCCCCTGGGAAAAACAGGTAAATACAGGTTACTGTTACCTTTATTTACCCCCCCCCCCCCCCCCCCCCCCCCCCCCGCTTCTTCACCGGCTGGCTGTTTCGCCGCTAAATATTTCTTCACGAATTGGACCCCAACTTTGGCCCCCTCCCTGCAGCCAGCTGGATCCGCCCCTGGCTGATCGTCAACAAAACGGAGGTTTTTGCTTGTTGCTACGGCAAGCAGCCAGTGAAAACGAGTTCGTTTAATAATTATAGTTGTGATTAAGTTAAAATAAAACATCGATAGTTCTCGGTTTCGTTTTTTTTCCGGGGCGCACTGTATAGTTCATAACTTTTGATATGAATACAAATCGATTTTCACTCATTTCACGCCGTCGAGGGAAAAGACTAAAATTCTTACTTTTGCTCTCGTCATATATTTTCGCTGCTCCTCCAAATGTTTCTGGCAATAGCTTTTCAAAGACGGCCATAGAGAGATCATACTCTTCCATCACTCCGATCACTAAAAACTTGTCTATGTTGCGTTTGGCTTCTTCCAAAGCAAAGGAGGGGGATATACTGTGGAAAGGAAAGGCAAGAGGAAATCATAGATTAGCATTCAGCTTCGTTATTTTCTTTATAATTAATGTTTTTCCCTTGATAGCTATAAAGATATAGTATAATAATGACACAATGAAAATTGTACAATTGTAATTACACTGGTCGGCGCTCAATTCAACAACACTTTTACTTAAACGTCAAAACGTGATGATTTTCACCACTTTATGTTTTTTAAATGATTGAATTTGATTTTTCGATGTTTTCATTCATTTTCTTTAATCATTGTGACATGTTTCCCTGTACCGTGCACGTAGGCATACATAAACTGTAAGAAAGTAAATTACACACTGAATGCATATATGAATATGGAGTAGATATAAACATGATGTAGGAATATATACCTTAAAATAAAATGAATGAAATAAATAATAAGATTCATAGGCGAATGGGCGAAATGTCAGGGGGCTGGTTTCCCTTGCCCGAAGACAATGTTTCCATGATCTGTTAGAGAGCTAGTTAATGCTATGGTCACATTACCCAAAAGTAGCCTGCTCGGCGGCCGAGCGGCGAGTTTTTAACCAATGCTGCCCGGCGGCTGCCCGGCCACCGAGCGGCGGCCGCCCAGGCAACGTTCGTTTTTAGGGCATCGCTCGGTCGCCGCTGAAGTTTTAGCGCGGAATTAAAATTTGGGCGGCGC
Organism: Strongylocentrotus purpuratus; assembly: GCF_000002235.5. Lineage (NCBI taxonomy): Eukaryota > Metazoa > Echinodermata > Echinoidea > Camarodonta > Strongylocentrotidae > Strongylocentrotus > Strongylocentrotus purpuratus. Next base: position 585,996 of record NW_022145576.1, on the reverse strand, counting down.
CTGCTGACTTTTCACTCGCCGCCCAAATTACGCTCGGTGCCTGGGCGATCGCCGCCCGGGCACCGACCTAATCGATGGGCGATGCCTAATTCCAGCATGCAGCGACCGAGCAGGCTACTGATCGGTCGGTCGCTGCTCTGAAGTCGAAAACAGATACTTTTTTCAATTTAGTGACATCACCATGTCATTTAATTTTGTACTTTGCTATTCCTAGGTAAGAATTTCCATGTATGATTAGTATGAATAATGGATGGTATGAATATGAATGACGTCATAATGACGTCACTACGATTCTAAGCGCGAGGCGATATGGCCTTCCACCAACCGAGGCCCGCAACATCCAGCCATTTTCATTTAGCTATTCATAGTATGAATATTCAGAACTTGATAGAGTTTGCATGTTCGACTGTCCACATAACTGACATTTCTAACAACATCAGATCGTAGTCAGGTCGTAGTGGGATTGTATAGTGTGCAGTGAGCTTAACGCGAGCTTAAAGCGAGTTAGAGGTATAGATACCTGCATCCTGGGGCGTAGCCGCAGAATGATGTAATATACATATTACGGTATAAGCTGAGTGTACATTCTTGTCTTTCCTTCTCAACGCAGTCATCTAGCGTCTGCAAAAACAACAACAACAACAAACAAATATATGAACAAACAAAATACTGAAAACAATGGTATGATAATATTTAATCAAAAATGAGAATAGACACCGACGGGATGGGTAGATCAACTGGGTTAATTCAAGTAAGCTCTGTGGTTAGACCAAAGCAATCACGACTATAAACAGCAAGAATATATCGTTCACCTAGTCATTGAGTGATTTCAAGTACGGTTTTTGGTGTTGGTGTTGGTTATGAGAGCGTGGAAAGGCTGCTGAAGACGGTCAGTTTAGAAGGACGATACCGATCATGCGTGCGCGTTATCGGTAGCTCAACACCAGCCTCAAAACCGAGTGACGTCCTACTCTACACGCGAAAAGTCTTGCGATAAAAGCATAATCCATTCAGAAATTCCAATAAATTGCATCATATCGAATATCAAATGTAAAGTCATATTAGAAAATCAATAGATAAAATATAATTGCTCTTGAAAAACATATATAGCTAGCATGATTTACAGCTGTGTTGACTGTACGATGGATTTTACCTTGGCATGATCGTGAGATTCGTGCCAGATGTCCGCATAGTTACCTGCGGTATACTGCAACACCAACACCAACACCGAACTTGAAATCATGAATTTCCCAATCCCTAGGGGCTGGTGTTGGTGAATGGGAAAATTACACGTAAATCGTCAACACCATCCGCGATACTCGGTTCAGCAGACGACATTCAACACCAGCCCTCAACACAGACTACCGGAAATGCATCATATTTTCCGAGGTCAACCTCAACACCAGCATGACTTCAAGTTCGGTGTTGTAGCTGGTGTTGGTGTTCTCACAACACCAAAACCAGCTTTCAACACCGAACTTGAACAAAGAGAGATTGTGATCACATTTAAGATGACAGTTTTCTTCTTTTTTTTCCAGATTTCTTTTAAATATCTGAACCCGGAACTGGAAAATATCCGGGCAATAGAGGTCAGCCCCTCCCCCTTCTCGGCACCCGGCAAAAGTTTGCCCTTACGCCCATGATAATAAAGGATGTTCACGCTGATGGTTGCCACACTAAGTTGAAATCATTCAATTCGTCCCATTTAAGCAAGACAGATTTTAATTTTATTTCATTAAAGGTAATACAAAGTTTTGGTATGGGGTCATGAATTCGTTTCAAATGAACATATTTGAAGCATATGCGATTTTTCAATATTCAATGATCGTTGTCGCGGTTGAAATCGAATCTAAAGTGATGACATTGTAAATAATAAACTATTTATGATGTTAAAGCTACCTCTCAAGACTGATATAACTTTAGCTTTAAAACAATGTTGTTGTTTTTACTACAATCGACCAATTTGTATATCTCCGCTTGGAAATTGTATCTCAGAACTGCATATTCTGAGATTGTCATGGTCGCAGCTACCATGGAATGGCCTTAAGCGCTATTTGAAATATTTGAAATTTACTGGGAGCACAGGTAAATTTTTGATTATTCAATTTCTCGAAAGCAGAAGTGTTTTAGGAACTAAATTTTACAGTGCTTATAATACATCTACAGGGGCATCCAAATATATAACAATTTGAAAGAATTACTATCCATCCCAATTTTCAAAATTTCCAAAAACTTTGAATTACCTTTAAGAAAGATTCGTACTATTTACCTCGTTTGGAAGTGCCATATTTGAGTCGGCCTTGATGTTTTTCTGGAGCACTTCTTTGCTCATGTCCAGGTCCCCATGTCTTATGAAGTAGAAATGAGACTCGAATCGGTCAATGGGGTCACGGATCATGCTCATCAAGATGGGCTTCTCGGGCGAACTGATAAAGAGATTGAAGAAAGAAGAAAATGAGGGTTTAAAAAACAAAGAAAAAAAAAACGAAATTATAATGATTTTTAAATTCATACCTTGGCGATTGCGAGCCATACATACCCCTTAACCACCCACCGCACTCCCAACCTCTCTCTCTCTCTCTCTCCCTCTCTCTCTCTCTGTGCGTGTGCGTGCGTGTGTGTGTGTTTGTGTGTGTGTGTGTGTGTCTCTCTCTCCCTTAACCGCCCCTTTCTCTCTCCAACTCTCTCGCTCTCTCTCACTTTCTCTCTTCCCCCCCTCTGTCTCTCTCTCTTTCTTTCTCTCTTTCTCCCTCACTCACATGCAAACGATCAACCCCTCCCTCTCCCTCTTTTTTTTTTCTCTCTCTCTCCTTCTCTCTCTCTCTCTCTCTCATTCTCTCTCTCTCTCTCTCTCTCTCGCATTCTCATTCTCTCTCTCTCTCTCTCTCTCTCTCTCTCTCTCGTTCTATCTTACTCTGAAGCACAAGATCAGCCCCTCCTCCCCCCCTCCCTCTCTCTCTCTCTTTCCCTCCCCCCCCTTCCTTTTCATCCTTTCTGTATCCTTTTTCTTTTCACCCACACCCCTCCACCCTTACCTTCCTACCTTCTTCAAAACAAATATTCCTTTTAATTATATTGATTTTTACTTTCTGCGTCATATTCTTTTCTTATCATCTCATTCTGTTCCTTCATACCTTCTTTTTTTGTTTTATTGTTTCATCTATGAAAAAAGTACATTTTTCCATATTAAAAATTAATGTTAACGAATTTCTTTTGTCGTTATTTGTGTCTAAAGTATGTTAGGCAATCTATGATAAATTACAAAAGCATCCACCTCTCTACCGAAAAGAAAGGGCAGATTGCCCGCACAACGGAAATTCCCCCAAAAATGGCTGTAGGGAAACTCGAACTCACCGATTCATGTTGATATAGCGGTAATGGCCATGCAGGATAGCTCCATCTTCAGCTTCCAGCAGTTTGGAAGAAAGATGCTTCCTCTGGAAATAGAATTACCATGAGAGACTGCCAAATTGTGTAATAAATACAAAAAACAAACAAATTATAACACATCTATGCCGTTGAAGCGATGATGAAATGCATTTCTCATAATAATGGTTATGATGATAATGATGATAAATAATAATAACAATTATTATAATAATAAAAATAAAGATAATTACAATAATGATAATAATACAAATAATGATAATGATAATAATAATAATTAAAATAATAATTACGGTAATGATAATAACAATAATAATAATAATAATAATAATAATAATAATAATAATAATAATAATAATAATAATAATAATATAATAATAATAATACTAAACAATGATAAGAACAGTAACAGTACTACTACTAATGACAATAATCATAGTGATAATACGATATACAAACATATAGGTAAAATATTTTGAAACCAATAATGGGAGTTGCCCCCAGATACAGTGGGCAATTTTGTCCCTTGCCTACCCTCTCCCGGAAGAATTTTATTTTATTTTTTAAAGGAAATCCATAGCTGGTTACCGAAATGGGAATATTTCCCAACGCATACAAAACAAAAAACAAAAAAATTATTCCAAATCAATGAATAAGTCTTTTTTAGGAAGGAAACAATAATAAATAGTTTGTTCTTACAACTTTGGAGACGTGACGCTTCCCGAGCAAGTATTGAATGTTGACTGGTTTACCGAAATGATGCGCGTGCCGTAACAAAGATATCGTCCACACGAAAGTACGGCTTCCACACTTAGGCATGCTCAGGTATAACACAGTTTTATTCTAAAAAAGGATATGAATGGTTCATGATATAGTACACTGTCGCTCATATAGTCGGAATGTTTTTTTTTACCCCAATTTATGCAATTATTTTGACAATGATTTATTCCTAATAGATCTAGATAATAGTATACATTCTCAGATTTTATTGAATAATAATTTACCAGTGTTTGTTTTGCGTGACTGCTAAAGCATGTGTATGCTACTATGCTTATCAACTAGGGGACCTACGCCCTTAAGTCATAAATGACAGTAATGAGGATTAATGCCCCACAAAAGGGCACTAATATGGCACATCGACACGGTTTTGATCCTGGGGCCTCACAGTTACGAGGCCATTGCTTTGCCACTGAACCATGACTGTACGCAGCAGGGGCTAGGGTAGGGGCAGTTCCCACAAATAAAAAGAAAAAAGAAAATGAAATAAATTATCAATAATTCATTGAATTCCCCCCCCCCCCGGTCCCAAACGAAAAAAAAATCTTCTGTGTGCCCATGCCTTGAGCCATAATGCATGGCCGTACAGAGGATTTTTTTACTTAAGGGCGTAGGTCCCCTAGTTGATAAGCATAGTAGCAAACACATGCTTTAGCAGTCACGCAAAACAAACACTGGCAAATTATTATTCAATAAAATCCGAGAATGTATACTATTATCTAGATCTATTAGGAATAAATCATTGTCAAAATAGTTCCATAAATAATTTTAGGGTAAACAAAATATTCCAACTATATGAGCGACAGTGTATATTAAATGATAGCATTAGCGTATTTGAAAGGGTTAGGGGGGCAGTTTGCCTCTCCCGACAGATTTATGACCAAGAAAAGGAAGTGCAGTAGCTTTTGTAAATAGTTTGCAGGTAAATGGTATTAACAGAATCATTACGATTCAATACGCACGAAATATAAACGAATATATCAGCTCCCTTCATGGTATGGCTTTTGATCGTTTATGTTTGTCATCGATATCGGACCTAATATAGTTCTTTGAAAAACTTCACCCCTTACCTTTGCATAAACTGGTTTCCCGTAGAGAGTCAACTCGTCCTCATCAACATTGTCCTCATTCACCTCGTCCTTTGTGCATTCATACCTCGGTCCCGCATCGGTCATGGACTCGTTATAGATGATCACAGGTTGTATGTAAAGGGATCCAGAGAGAAAGGAACTTACTTCCCGTTTGTCTATAGGAGAAACATGATCATAGTGGTGGTGACGATAAAGATGAAAATGATGGTGGTGCTGATACTGATGATGATGATGATGATGATGATGATGATGATGATGATAATGGTGATGATGATGATGGTGGTGGTGATGATGATGGTGGTGGTGAAGATGATGGTGGTGGTGATGATGATGATGGTGATGATGATGATGATGGTGATGATGATGATGATGGTGATGATGATGATGATGATGGTGATGATGATGATGATGGTGATGATGGTGATGATGATGATGATGATAATGGTGATGATGATGATGATGATGGTGATGATGGTGATGATGGTGATGATGGTGATGATGATGATAATGGTGATGATGATGATGATGATGATAATGGTGATGATGATGATGATGGTGGTGGTGATGATAATGGTGATGATGAGGATGATGATGATGATAATGGTGATGATGATGATGATGATGTTGATAATGATGATGATGATGATGATGATGATAATGGTGATGATCATGATGGTGGTGATGATGATGGTGATGATGATGATGATGATGGTAATGGTGATGATGATGATGGTGATGATGATGATGATGATGATGATGATAATGGTGATGATGATGATGATGATGATGGTGATGATGATGATGGTGGTGGTGATGATGATGATGATGATGGTGATGATGGTGAGGATGATGATAATGGTGATGATGATGATGATGATGGTGATGATGATGATGATAATGGTGATGATGATGATGGTGATGGTGATGATAATGGTGATGATGGTGAGGATGATGATGATAATGGTGATGGTGATGATGATGATGGTGGTGCTGATACTGATGATGATGATGATGATGATGATGATGATGATGATAATGGTGATGATGGTGAGGATGATGATAATGGTGATGATAATGGTGATGATGATGATGGTGGTGGTGATGATAATGGTGATGATGATGATAATGGTGATGATGGTGATGATGATGATGATGATGATGATAATGGTGATGATGATAATGGTGATGATGATGATGATGATGATGATAATGGTGATGATGATGATGATGATGATGATGATGATAATGGTGATGGTGATGATGATGATGATGATGATGATAATGGTGATGATGATAATGGTGATGATGGTGAGGATGATGATGATGTATACAAAAATACATGATAAGAGTGGCAAATTCAGGATCATAGTTGCAGAAGGAGCAAGTGTATACAAAATTGATATAGAGGGTGTCTTAAAGGTAATATAAAGTTTTGGTATGGGGTCATGAATTTGGTCAAATGAACGTAGTGGAAGCATATGTGATCCTACAATATTCAGTGATCGTTGTTGCAGCTATGAAATTTATGAAATTATAAATAATAAACTCGTTATGTTGTATAGCTCCCTCTCAAGGTCAAGATATTAATAAAACAATGTTTCTTGACTAAAATCGACCGATAAGCTATTCCCGTTTGGAAATTATATATATCACAAGTACATATTCGGAGATTTTCATGGTCGCAGCTACCATTGAACGGCCGCTATTTGAAATTTGTATATTCAACTTCTCTCGAAAGTAGAAGTTTTTTAAGGGCTAAATTTTCTAGTGATAATAATACATTCACAGGGGCATCCAAATATTTCAAAATTGTAAAGAATCACTATCCACCCAATTTTCAAAATCTCCCAAAACTTTGTATTACCTTTAAGCAAGAATTTCCTCTAGACCTGGACTCTGTTTTTTAAATCCTACAACTCATTCAGTATAAATACGGGGATGGTGACAAATGACAATTGGCTACGGGTCTAAAACGATTTCCCTGACAAACAAAGTAATACTCCTTAAAAAGGGGTCATCTGATTGGAAGTTTTCTACAAAACGTAATACTCATTGATAAATTACTTTTTAAATGTTTTTTCAAAATGTTGGAAGCTATTTTTGTCTAGAAACAATGACAAGCACCAGCAACAAAAAATGTCATATTTTATAAATCGGGCGGGGCCTTATAAAAAAGAATCATGGTAGTCATGTTTTTTTTTTGTCCAAATTACCATCCACCAATGTATCAAACAATGAAATTATCTGAACTTATCATTGTTTGATACCATGGTTACCATTGTGGATGGTAATTTGGACAAAACAACCATGGTAAATGGTTCTTTTTTATAAGGGGCGCGCCGGGCAGGGAGGGATCACCCCTCCTCTAAAGAATCCCCCCTTCGTGTGGTAAAATCTGCGCTTCCATACCTTGTAATTGATTTTCATCCTGGAGTTTGTACTGACCGGAGTGACCACTCCACCTCGACGAGCCTTTCATGGCCAGATACAGGCCTGAACTGATGATAAATACCAACAAAACGATGAGCCTAGATTTATACCTTCCTATCGCCATCAGAGCGGTTGGCAATAGTTTATGGTATCCAACATTTACAAGAGAAACTACGTCATGAGCATAGTTTTCAGTCAGTTTACAAGTTTCCACCCATGTAGACGAACATGAACGAGGTAAAGTCCCATGCAACAGCTCTTTCAAGGTGCGGTAACTTACTGCTTCTATCAATGTGTACTGACTTCTTGTGTGTAGCAACTCCAGACGTGGAGAAGGGAGACGAATAGGAGTGCAGTATTAGAAGGATTCATTGTAAGACAATTTGCCAAACGGATTTTGCCAGGGTTTTTTATTTGCTTTGTGTGTGTGTGTGTGTAGACGTGACGTCATCGACTTTCCTGATGTCCTTTGTGATCTCGGTTATTTAGTGGAGTATTTTTTTTCCTGTCAAAATTGTCTGCTTTATCAAATAACATATTTTTTTTCTTATTTTCCCTTATTTCATAGTCAAATGTTCTTGAAAGTCAAAATAGGGTGTCGAAACAACGGGAGGGAGACCTGTTTGAACAAGAACAGTTACTAATTATACCACATTTCCACGCGCTTTATTGATTGAATGCCAAATTGCCGGCACAAAAGGGTTTCTTTTGTTGGAAGCTTCTTGCAAATTATTTATCCCGTGATTTTACTAGCTTGGTACAAGATTATCGTATTTAAAATTAAGCTATCAACTATCAAATCAACACTGCG